>NC_048307.1:62920859-63012993 GCF_013100865.1 Trachemys scripta elegans | reverse complement strand
TCGGGGATCGATTTATCGCGTCCCGTCGGGACGCGACAATCGATCCCCGAACCGGCGCTCTAACTCCACCAGCGGAGGTGGTAGTAAGCGCCGCCGACAAAAAGCGGCAGAAGTCGATTTTGCCGCCGTCCTCACAACGGGGTAAGTCGGCTGTAATACGTCGAATTCAGCTACGCTATTCACGTAGCTGAATTTGCGTATCTTAAATCGACTCCCCGCTGTAGTGTAGATGTACCCTTAGCTGTAAAATGCAGAGACTGATTGATCCAAAGTTCTCAAAGTACTGTATGAATCTAAGTGACTATATAAGTGCAAAGTACTATTGTTTTTATAATGCCAGAAGAAAACCACTGGAGTTGAGGCTGGGTACATATCAGTAACTTAAGGGTATAAACATTACAGGGATGTGGTAAGTATTCCCCAAACAAGCATTACAAGTCCAGGAAATTCAGAGTTAAGGTTAAACGCAAAAGAAATCCAAACATAATAAGGTCTGGAAGTGTACAGTAAAAATATCCAAACAAACTCAGCTTCACTCAGTAGTAATGCCATGCAATAATTATACAATTATGGTTAGTGCTAAGTAGTGTTTATAGCCACAGATCAGATTAAACTGATTTTAAAGACATTAGAATTTTTCATTTATTTTCCCCTTCATGGTGCCACTACTACTTGGTGTTAAGGTTGTTTGGGTGCCTTAACTACTCACTTCCATACTTCACCATTTTTTGCTTTCTTTAACCTTAACTCTGATCTTCCTGGGTTTGTACTCAACAATGGAACCGTGACTTGTACCTCTATCATGAAATAGTTTGGCCAGCTGCTCACTCTGAATAGTTGTCATGATGAACAATAAGAATGATTGGATATAGAATTATCCTACAAGAGTGAAAAAACAAAAACATGATGCACGGTCCCTTTTGGGCATCTTGTGCTCACCATAAATCCCAAAACTAGATTGGTAAAGAAAGACCTCAGAGATAAAGGGTGATCTAGCATAAAAGCCAGTTGGCCTAATGGACTGAACACATGACTGGGAACCAGGAATTCCAAAATTCTATAATCCCACATCTGCCACTGACTGGCATAGCTTTGGAAGAATCACAAAGGACTTGATTTTTAAAATTCCATGTGAGCAATTGAGTCCTATATTTGTATCTGTAATTAACTGTTTGGATATGGAAATCTGGTAATTGCATATGGAATTAACCAAAGACATGAAACTAACTAGCCAGTTATGCCCACAAATTACTGATTTCTGTACAGTCATGAAAAATACATTGCTAAGTAGCATTGCACAATTAAATGCTTGTGCATATTTTCACGTACAAAAGCATGCAGGCAATTTTAAAAATCAGACCCATCATCAGTTTGTAGCTAAGCTTCCCTGTCCGTGAACCTACATTTCCCCTTAGCTCATTAGTTAATGCTTGTACAGAAGTTAGAAGATGCAAAGAGCTATAGAAATGCCCATTATTGATATGAAAGCCTTTATCGCAAAATAAATATGCACAAGCAAGACACAGCAAGCCCTGGTGCTGTTGCCAGTGATCATTCTCCAATTTTAATAGGGAGCCTAATGTACCCTGTGTTATGAGGAATGAATGTACTGAGGCAATTCTTCCTTAAGCATTAGTTTGCTTCCACTTAATAGACTCTTATGTCCTAATTCCAAACAGTAAGGCTGGGTCTACACTATCCGCCTGAATCGGTGGGTAGAAATCGACCTCTCGGGGATCGATTTATCACGTCCCGTTGGGACGTGACAATCGATCCCTGAATCGACGCTCTTACTCCACCAGCGGAGGTGGGAGTAAGCGCCGTTGACGGGAAGCCGCAGAGGTCGATTTTGCCGCCGTCCTCACAGCGGGGTAAGTCGGCTGCAATACGTCGAATTCAGCTACGCTATTCACGTAGCTGAATTTGCGTATCTTAAATCGACTCCCCCCTGTAGTGTAGATGTAGCCTAAGATTCTGCCTTCTACAGTATGAGCAGCAGAGAGAAAGCTGCAAGAGTCTTAATATGGAAAACAGTCTCTTACTGCAATTTCAGCAGAGGTTTATCAACTCCGTAGAAAAACCAATTGAGTAAACTGATATTTACCCACTGTTGGCCAAGTAGGACCCAGATAAAGGGGCATATTCAAAGTCAAGAGAAGCAAATGGATAGAGGGAGAGGTCTTTTGTTTTATAGCCATTATATCTAAACATATTCCTCGTCGGTTTGAATGTAATAGAACGTGCAAGGTTTCAGTAGATAAGCTTTGCTCACTGCATCATACACAGCTGCTATTTCAGCATTCTCACTCTCCGCCAAAGCTCGGACAGTGCTTTATAAACACAGCAAACGAAGCCTCGCAACATTCTCGTGAGGATCTTTGTACCCACCGCTGAACTGCAGCAACATGACATTGCTCAATAACACAACACAAGTTCAGGGTAGGAAGCAAAGAAGAATACTTTCTCCAATGAATACTACATGGGGAATTCAGATAGGCAGAACATAATGACCCAATATGGAACTTGGCCAGGACACCAGTGTGACAGTACCCTTTTGGTAAGAATAGGGATGTAAACTGGCTCCTTACTGGCCAGCTGTGTTCATAGCCTCATTTTTGTGGTTTATCCAGAAGACAGGACCTTCTGACTGCACAGTGCTCTTTACTACAACACTAGGACATTGATTCACAATTAACTCAGAGGGAAGGAAGAGCCACCTATAAATTCTCCAACACCAACACCTAGGTGTTCCTTGTCAGGCCTCCATCCAAGCAGGGCCGGCTCTAGGCCAATTCCACCAATTCCCCCGAATTGGGCCCCGCGCCTAAGAGGGCCCCACGCCCAGTGGCAGGGTCGCTGGGGTGGGGGCAAGTGGCCGAGAATCCCTTCCCTGGCTAGAGGCTCCTTTTTAATTTTTACTCACCCGGCAGCGCTCCGGGTCTTCGGCGGCACTTCAGCGACGGGTCCTTCACTCGCTCTGGGTCTTTGGCAGCACTTCGGCGGCAGGTCCTTCAGTGCCACCGAAGACCCGGAGCGAGTGAAGGACCCACCGCCGAAGACTAGGAGTGCCGCCCGGTGAGTACAAGCCCCACGTGTTTTTTACGTGTTTTTTTTTTTTTTTCAGTCATCCCTGCCGGGGCCCCTTCAAAACTGTTCGAATCGGGCCCCGCACTTCCTAAAGCCGGCCCTGCATCCAAGTACTGAACTCACCCACACCTGCCTAGCTTGTGAGAAATGAAATGATCCTTGTACAGAGCAGTCTGGCTATAGAGCATGTCGAAGTTCAGGCAGGTTGTGGATCACATTCAGGTTCACTGTGGTAGGCTAAGAAAGTCGTATCTGCTGGTCTCTTATGAAACAGCTACTTACAAAAACCTCATGGGGTTTCATCCAGTGTTTATTTTTTAAGGCTAATGGGCAAAACTGAGGTCTGATGTAATTCCACTGACCTCAGTGGAGTTGTGCATGGTTACACCAGGGCTGAATTTGGTCTGGCACATTTTACTTGCGGAGTTAGTGTGTGTGATCTTTTACCATATATGTGAAAAAGCAGATTGCTGCTTTCCAACAGGGAGCGAAAAGTTGTCTTTGCCCCACCCCCTCAGAATTCCATCAGGTGCTTCCCAGCTGTAGCTGAGGACTGGGTCTCATGGTTTCATAGCCCACTAATGTCTAACTGAACACATCTGACCCCAAATTTTCACATTATTTACTTTTGTGTTCTCTCTGGCAAAGGCTGTAACATACCATTTCCACACATAACGAACAGTAGTTGAGTTGTTCTGATTTGATGTAAATTCCCCTGAGGGGTTTCTCTTTGGAGCACTTGTCACAAGGACCAAACACAATTGCCAAAAAGGTCTGGTCACACATCTTTGCTGTGGGACAGACCTGAAAGAGAGAGAGGAGAAAGAGGGAGTGCATTACAGTCACATGACAAACCTTTCCCGTATCCTCCCAGTAGCTAATGGATCTTAGACAATATATAGACAGCTGTAGGCTGGATAAGCTCTCAGCAGCTTATCTCTAAAGCTTGATAAACTGTCACTAGCACATGCCCTGAAATGGTATTTTTATGAGGAAACAAATAGCAGCACCCTTTTGTTATAGTGCATGGAATATTTTTTCTATTTGTAATGTCTTATTCTGGGTTCTGGTTTACGTAATGGCAACAGAACCTTAATAATCAAATAACATGTAACAATGGATTAAGCTTCAGAAGGGCCCAGCCTTTACCAACATTGATTGTTTTTCCACCATATATTTTAAGCAGTCTGTCCTATTCATGACCATTTTCAAAACTGAAAAGGTCCCAAATGCTTTTACTAGCTGTACAAAATAGGAGTAACAATGAGATGGTTTGAACAGAAATTGGCATTTCAGGATGCTGGAACATTTTGAACCCATTTTTTTGTTCATGGAGCCAGAGTCATTGCTGTGACTGAAGGCGTTTAAAGAACTTTCCCCATCTTCAACAGGGAGTGAAAAATTACTGCTTTAAAGGCAGGAAAATGAGACAAATGCATAGAACATTCTCATGTAAAATAATGTATTGAAAAATGTAGGCAAGTAAAAAAAGACCTGATTCAATATTCTGTGAAAAAATAACAAAAAAATGTTACACAGATGTGACACAATGAGATTAGTGTTGATTACCATTACAATGTTTTACAAGGGCAAAGCAAAATATGACTAAGAAAGTGAACTCACGTTTTGCTAGTTTCATTTTGCATTAAAAAAAACACCCTCTTATATTTAGGGCCTGATCCTGCCACTCATGCTCAGATTGAGTTGCACTTTTCTCCTGAAGCAGTTCCATTCATTTCAGTGGGGCCACCAGAGGAGTAAGATATTAACACCCAATGGGTGAAATCCTGGCCCCACTGCATTCAATGGGAGTTTTGCCATTGACTTCATCGGGGCCAGGATTTCACCCAAAGTGTGTAAAAAGGGCAGAAACCAGCCCATACATGATCTAAAATGCATGACATGATGATCTTGCAGTTTGGTCAACTTTGAACCAAATACATGAATTCAAATGGGCTTATTTCCCCCCATTTAATGAAAACGAACATCTTAGGTGGCATTAAAGGGAGGTTCTTAATTTAATATTTTATGAACACTGGGGCTGATGCTGCAGCCTGTCACTCACACAAGTAGTTTCTCTCATGCAAGTATCCATTGCCATTAGTGGGACTACTCATGTGAGTAATGGCTGGCAGAATCAACCCTATGGTGATTATACTACTCATTATACTGGAGATCAAAGAACTGTTGCCAAAATATTCAAACATGGGTGCCTAAAGCTAGACATTTAAATCAACGTATCCTGTTATTCAAGGGTACTGAGTATTAGCAGTCCCCGATGAGGGCAATAGGAGCTGCTGTTGCAAAGCATCTATGACAATTGGGCCACTTTGGGTAGGTGCCCTAACATGGATTTAGCTGCCTAAATGTAGGCACCCAGGTTTGAAAGCACTGGGGGTTATATCAGGTTTTGATAGAAAAGCTTTCCCTTCAGGAGTAGTGTAATATGAAAGTATGTTAACATTCTACAGTCACAAATGCTGAACAAAATAAAACCACTGGTGTTAAAGAGACAGATATTTATTACACGCACACAAAATGTAATGAAGCAAAAGCTTTGAACATAAAATAGGCAGCATTCATCCTTAGTGAAACTCTCATGAATTCAAGGGGGTTATGCATCAAGGATGAATCAGGCCCGATGTCACTGTCACTTCAATAACTACTATACAATATACAGTATAATGGATGAGAAAAGCTAATAAAATTCCCAGTTAATTAAGAATTAGTATCAGATATTGGTATCAGGACCTCATCTGATATTTGACATTCTGATAAACTAATTTGCAAATATAGTGCCCTTTGCGATAGTTATTTCCCTACCGTTTAAACAGAGCTGGCTGAAAAGATTCCAACTTCAAACATCCTGCTGCACCTTGGCCTGAGATTTTTCAGCCCTATTATGTCATCAAACATTTGTGGTAGCTGTTTAAAAAGGGTGACCTGGTGAAATACACATTACCCATTTGATACTTGCAGAGCAGCTATTGTATGCTAAATGTTGCAAAGGAAGATAGAAAATTACCTACCGTTCACAGGACAAACACTGGACACTTCAGAAGAGGAGTAAATAAGCTGCGTGTAACTGGAAGTGTAGAAGGGCAACTGTAATACTAATCATCTGCTTAGAGGGGTATTAAAGCTGAGCTTCCAGTTTCCTACTGTACTATCTTAGTTCAGCCAATGTTCCAAGGGCTAGAGGTTTTACCCACAAATCTCTGGACAAAACTCCCCACTGACGTCCATGGGGATTCAGACTAAGGAACAAGGTAAGCGTAGGATCCTACCTTTTAAACACACCAGGTTTTGTCCTCTCTGCTTCCTGTAGTTGCCAGTATTTTAGTTTCCAAATGTTAAAGTTCAAAAGAACTGACTGTGTGAATGGCTGCATAGTATCTTTCCAACCACTGCAGATGCCAGGTTGCCACTGTAAATTCTCCATATATTTCCCCTCAAACTTTTAATGATAATTAAGACAAGGAGTGGTGGAGGAGAAATGGGAAAGGAGACCAACTCATTGATGTAGGCAGGAGCCTGGAAATTAAAAGGAGACAGGATGCAAAAAGAATTCCAGAGGACAATGTAACTGTGTAACTACATACAGTAAGCATGTAAGTGCTTGAATTTGTATCCACTGAGCCCACTGGGAGTGTTGCCATTCATACCAACAGAGAAGGGGGCAGTCCCTAAGAGCAGAGTAGTATTACCCACCATGAGGCTATTATTTCTGCCTTCTTTCTCATTCTTAGACATAGATCCTTCCTCTCAATAAATCAATCAATCAAGATTTTCTTCTTGTTGTACATAGTGTTAGCCGTTTTTTTTTCACTCCTAAGTCTGGGAGAAACAGTTTAACACCAAATTGCCACATTTCCTCCCTGTAAAATGACTGAATGCTTTTCACCTACAGATGTATGTGTCTTGAATAGCATATCTGCTATGTGAATATAAGAGTGGGTTAAGATTTTACACAGGCAGAAGTCAGTATACGATATGCATATGGCTTCAGATACTCTTTATAACTCTTAAAAAAAAAAGTATGTAGGTTACAGCAACCAAACTAGTCTGTTACCATAATAATATTTATTACAGAAATTAATTAGCAATCAGGGACACCACAAATATCAGATATTGAAATATGCTATGCTGCAGTCACAGTGATTGATGTAATACCTAAATGGAGACTTAATGGTTTAATACATGACCTACCATAGCCACCAAGCCTTACATAATTTCAAGTGACTTCTTTCCTACATTTTAATACTAAAACATAAAATATCTTTATTACAAAACTTAAATGATTTCAAAGTGATTTAAAAGATATTTAACATGTGGAAAATGTTAGCCTACCTACATGCTTAGGATACTGTGTATACTTTTTTTTTTTTAATGTTTTTAAAGAATATATACACCATTCTTGCTCTATGTGCTTTGCATATATTACTATTCATATTAGTAACTATCAGAGGTGGTTCCATTTTTAAATTCACATATGCAGTTATGCAAAATTAACAAAGTGCAGAAATACTGTAGCAAAACATTACAAAAATATTTTGTCATTTCTTCATATGGGTAATGTTTAAATTAACGGAATTAAGTTAAAAAGTACTTAAATATATCAATGCAACTCAAACTGGTCCTAGACCACAGAGTTCTATGCCTTACTTACTACAGAGTTCACTTTTAATACACTAATAAGTTCTAATACACTGACTAGTAAAACATCATTATCTGTCTAGGTTTTTATAAGGTCACCCATGACCATGGTGTCTGAGTGCCATTACTTCAATCATTTTTACAGGGTACACTATTAAATAAATTATTACATATTATTTGTTGTGTGCTGGCTGTGGGTGTGATGCTGCACAGGGCAGAGGAGACAAGGTCCCTGCCCACAAGGAGCGTACTGCCTAAATGAAATAAATATGAACAAATACTAAGAAATTAGGAAAACAACAAAGAGTCTGGTGGCACCTTAGGTTGCATCTGTGAGCACAGCCATACCAGGGGAGCTGCATTCAGTCACTACTCTCAGAGTAGTAGGCACATGCACAAGGAGCTGGCCAGGGGGCTAGTAGTACAGCTGCAGGTATTGTCTTCTTGCACACTCAGCTTCCCTTCAATGCCTAACCCTTGTCTGAGTGTAGGGTTATTCCCCATCCCCCTCCTCCTCACCAGTCTGGAGCTGGGGCAGAAGATTTCCCCCCAAACTATTCCCTCTTAGCGGCTTCCTCCTCACCTCAGGTCGTGTCACCCTTTTCCCTTGAAGAAAGTTTAAAAACAAAATAACCACCCCCCTCACCTCTCCTCAAATTTGTACAAATGCTTTGCAGGTCATCTTAGAGCCACTGCTGCAAACAGTTACTACTGGGTGCAGTCCCACTGACTTATCATCTGTGGTGAACACAACCCTCTGTAATAAGTGCTGGCAGGATTGGGCCCTTGTCCGTCTATCCAGGTTCTCCTACACACCCATCACTGTGGCAAGTGAACATCTCCCAGAGTGATGAGCTGTACAAATAAGATACGCTGGTGTTCCCTTGGTTGAGTTTTAAAAGGTGGAACACGCAGGATGTTCTGCAGAAGCTTGAAATATTCTTTCCATGACCTGCAGTCTAATTATGCTCGTATTAAACTCAATTGTTATTTTTCCTAAATCACCTGCAGACTATTAAATGTCACTGCTCGAAATGCAACAGTCTCCACCAACCTGTTTGTATTCTTAGCACCTGATCATCAACAACAACAAAAAATAAAGACGGGGGGAGGTGAATGGGCTCTCTAGGTGTTTTGCAATTACAGGACACTAGAGATGGGTCCAAGTCCAACCCTAAACCCATCCCCCTTGGAAGGAACAAAAGTTTAAAATGCAAACCTGGATTTTGATCCCAATTTTACAGCTGGCTTTATCACTGTAATGGGCTGAACCAAAACCCCAGACTTGAATACCCCTGAATTTTGCAAAGGGGAACTGAACTCTGCCTCCAAATTAAGTGTCTCAGCCCCAACTCTACTTTAAATGGATGCTGATATGGTCTCCTCTGCCTGAACTATAATGTCTGAGTGAGCAAGTCAGCACGCATATGAAAAGGCCAACATGGGTCTGCAGAAGCACTTCTCTCCCTCATACTGACATCAGAGCTGTCCCCACGGACGGTGTAGTAATTTGCATTGGCTTTTTAACCTACTGTAGGAAGGCCTTCCATTTTCTATTGCTCCACTCTTCTGCGGGCACAAAACAGTAATTTTATTCTTGTTTGTTGTTAGACTCCCTTCACAGATGGAATAATGAATTCCACAGGAAATCTAACTGGGTGAAGACTGCTGCAAAATAAATCCATCATATCAAGCCAGTGAGAGGAATTCCTAGGGAAAACATCTCACATGTGAGAGAAAACAGCACCATGACAGATTATAACATAGTAGTTGTTACCCCAGGAGAGAGATCGAGCATGTTGTTCCCTTACTGGTGATCTGTCAAAGAACATGGAGCACCAATACAAATTTGTCTCAAACAAACTTTCTTCGTAGGGCTCCAAAACTGTAAAGTGCATAGCTGCTGGATATAGTATCGCCCTTTGTAAAATGCAGTGGCGAATGGACAATTCTAAGAAATTAAAGGAGGGGTTTTTGTAGGCTGGCATATGCTTTATTCCTACTGCTGATGTCCTGATTCCAAAGTAGTTTTTAAAAGTATATTCCATAGTAAGCCACTGCACTATATCCCAGTTGTGGGGCAATGAGCCATAAAAGTTTGCTGTTCATTTAGTCTTTGAGGACAGGGTGGCAAATCCTTTTTATTTTTGTATTACACTCTTGTGAGAAAGCCAAGTTTGAAACTGCTGGGAATTTGTATAATTTCCAAGGCATGTGGAGATGGGGTGTAAGGAAATGTCACTTGAAAGAGATATTTGGTATCTAGCATCAATTGTGGAATATCCTCTCGATTGTTGAGCATAGCCTGCAAATAGAACAAAGATTTACTGTCAAGAAGATACGAAGTGGTAAAACCCGAAAAGGCTTGCTTTCCCATTATTCTAATGACTTTTTTTTGTCAGTCCCAAAGGGTACAGAAGAGCAGTAACTTTTGTTCTGGTTTGAATTTAAAAGCCAAGTATGAACACGTACCATTGTAAAGAGTGTGTGCAAAATATCGTAACTTGAATGTGTGTGTGAAAATAACGTAAGGCTCTTACCTGGACTTTGCGAACGAACGATGGGGACACTCTTTTCTCAAAATCATCTATAGGAGTGTATGAATTAAGGATCTTTACTATCTGCATAAATGATAAAAGACTTTTAAGAATTGTAACCCATGCCAGAAAAAAGGAACCGTTTGAAAGGAAGAGGCATTAAAATTATGCCCCCATCCATATCTAACCGACTGAGGGCATTGTAAGCAATTGTACTGTAAGGAGGTAGATTATTAACTGGCAAACTAGTGAGTGATTCTGTATGTGATAATTGCCTAGGCTCATCCCCAAACGTATCAGAGAGGAGAAGGGTGAAGTGGGTAGATGGTGGAAATGGCTGAACTGATTAAAGGAAACCCATTAAGGGGGAAAAAAAAGTTTTGGGACAGATAAAGGAAATGATACTGGAGAATAGAGAAGAGGACAGGTCTGGAGCAGGACCCAGACGGAACAGGGCAGATAGGCATCCAAGCCAGAAAAGTAGAAAATACAAACAAAGGAATCCGAGAATCAAACATTACAGCTGGGGAGGCCTGGGTTGGAACATTTGGCAGGAAGGATGCTGCCTATAAAAGTGGGATGCTGATCACCGTCTGCAGCCAGGATTATTTCACACATGAATTATAAGATTCTGCAATTGGTGCTGCCAACAGAAAATGACAGAGTTTATTACCTGTACAGCAGACAGGGATGTACAGTGTTCATATATCTCCTTGGCATCATCGTCTGTGATCTTTTTGACCTGAAGGAGCCAGGCTGCCTGAGAGAGAGGTTCCAAAGTTTCCTTGGCAGAACTGCTCTGCAGATTCTTTTCTTTAAGCCATTCTTCTAAGTAGCTGATATTACATCTGGGTTAAATCAAACACAAGCATAGCAATGTCAGTTTCCCCTCACACACTAGTAATAATAAAGCAATCTGCAAATGAATGTCATTAAAGAAACACTGTCAGTTTAAAATTCATATTAAGCAAAAAATATCTTTCGAAAACACCCCCCCTTAGATTATTAAAACTGACTAATTTAAAAATCTGATTTCCCTTTCATCATTTTATCCTGTTCACACTTCGTATTTCACAAACTTTGGACAATGACAGTTTCTTTGTTGTTTATACAAAGGCCTTAGTCAGTTTCATACATTAGTAGGATGTGGCAGCATTACATGGGATTGTGTTAAATACTGCTATTCCTTTAAAAATACGCGTTCACAGCATCCTCAAGAGAGCTAGGAGATGATAGCAACTTTTGCACATTCCCAGCCTGGACCAGATTCTCATAATTGATGACCTATAGGTGAAAGCCCCTGTCTCCCATTGCCACTTTCCCGGATGATTTAAGGCCTGTAGGCTTTATCTATTGATTTTCTTACAGCTCTGTCTCCAGACTGTCTAATGGGATGTAACTGAACTGTGTATCTTTTGCAATGATTTAGGAGCATATTCTCCTCCTGATCCACATACGGGCAAAAGGAAGAGGAGCCCTCAGCCAATCCCCTGCTGGATTTGCACCTGATTCTGGTCTCATCATTAAGGGTGGGAAGATAATTCAGCAATTCTGCCCATCAGGGAATGTTGTATCTGCTCTCCCCAGTGAAATCCACTATACAGTGCCTGTGTGTGTAAATTAGCATGGCAAGAGCCATAGACGTGTTGCAGGTTAAAGGGGACAATAAATGCTCCAGAATGCTCAGGGGCTTCTGAGTCTCTGCCCCTCCAGACGGTACTGTGTATCCCTCTACTAATGTTACATGTAAAGTACACTTGTGATAAGCACTGTACCATGGAGTATGCTAGGATCAGCAAACGAATTCACAGAAAAGTTAAAATCTACCTTTTCAAACCAGAGGGACAAAAATAATCACCACGGAATGTTCACAGTGTATCCAATGGCACAAGTGATAGAACTACAGTAAGTTAAAAAATCCCCTCTCTCAAAAAACTGCTTGCTGAATCTTGATTGGCTTTACCTTATCTGCATTCCTTTCCTACAAGAGCACATGTCCTTGCGGAGGAAAAGACTATTAAGGGTGACAGCTCCAATCAGAAAGAAAAGCTGCTTCACTGCCTGCTTTAGAAGCTCTGTGTCCAAGCCATTCTGGCACATGGTGCTATAAAAATAGCTGAGCTGTTGCAGGATGGAGGTCATTGTGTAGGTATCGGTGTCGTCTATACTAGAAGAACGTTTACGGAATCCTGTAGGTTTCATGCCAGAAATTCCTTGGAGACTTTCATGTTCAAGCATACCTGGTACTGAAAAGGCAAGAGGAAATCATTTGTAACAGCAACAACATGTAGGGTCCTTTTAATATGGTTATTTGGTTTTGGAACAAATATTTTCAAGCTGTATCGTTGAAAGTTTTTAAACTGCAGTTTCTCATTACTCCAGTAATAAAGGAGGACAGGGGTTTGCATGTGAAAATTGTGTGTGCTTTCAGGCTAGATTTCAAGAACCTCATCTTTATGTGGCAGCTCAGTACGGTAGCCCAAAAGGGAGAAGGGGAACACTGTAGATGAAGGAAGCCATTCCTTGCACCACATCAAACAAGATTAGCATTGTTAGACCTTTTGGGTAGATCTACACTCCTGCTTCTTTTGGCGGTGTCTAGCGTACACTCCTGCATAGCCCCCCAGCATAAGTATAAATAGCAGTACAGCCGGTGAGGCACGGTTTCGATAAGTAGAGTAAAGACACGCTGGAAGGGTGCTGGTATGTATGTGAGTACGTATCTTACATCATCTCGACTTGTCCAAGCTGTGCCCGCCTGTCTATGCTGCTATTTTTAGAAATGTAGTGTCCTGCTGCCGCAGCCCTTCTCTGCAGCCTCCCCTCAGCTAGAGGGGGAAAGACTCTGGCAGGGGGGAGGCAGCGAGGAAAGGCTCTGGCAGTGGGGAGCTGCTGAAGCCTCTCTCTGCTGCCTCCCCTCTGCTAGAGCCTCTCTCTGATGTGTGTAGCTACACGCTGCAGCATGCATGCGGCCTGTTTTTCACTGCAGCAAATAGCTACATGTACTCCACGTGACGACACCAGTGGTGCGTAATGTAGACATAGCCTTAGTGTGAGGTAATTCGGGAAAACTAAAACAAAAACTACTGTCACACTATCATGAATAATTAGAAAAATGCCACTGTAAAATGTCTAGTGAAAACAGCAATACAGAAATGCTTAATAGCTTGCCTTCGGCTTGGCTGGTTAGAAATAGAGGGGGTGGGGTGGGAAAGGACAGGATGGAAGTAGAAGCAGAAACATGTTAGGAAATATTTCCTATCTGAAACCCACCTTTTTAGGAAAATAAAATCAATCAGCCCCCTCCCCCTTCAGACCTGTCACATGTTGCTAAACACTCAATTTATACATCGTCCACGGCTGCCCTAACTAGCCCTTTGTGCTCCGGGGCCATGCCCCACACTGAGAAACACTGCTGCAAGGGGGAAAAAAACATTCAAACTTCTGGTGACTATTCAGTCAATGTATACAGATGTCTAGATATGTACACACATACGTATGTGTGTGTGTGTGTGTATATATGTGCACTAGGGCATAGTTCACCCCTAGTCTTTTGTCTCTGTATAAGATTTATTCAAATACCTTAGAAGCTACTAGTGCATTTATTTTCAATGGTCATTTTCTTCCTTCTTACCTATCATTGGCTGAATGTTATTCTCCATTACAAGAATGAATTGGTGATAGATACGAATGGCCAAGTCACTAAGAATTTGTCTGTATTCTGAAAGATCAAAATGCTTCAAACAGTTCATATTCTGACGTGGAGTATTTTGCTTCATGAATTCCTGAAAGACAGTTGTAAATGTATCAATATGACAATGCTGTTAATGCCATCATTATCAATAGATCTGAACAGTGCTACACATGAACTACATTAGTGAGTTCTGTGTGTATGCATCCAGACTCTCAAAATGGGTCTAAGTTACTGCTGTCTTGAGACGCTGCTACTACCCATGGATTTCATCGACATCAATAGACACATTTTTCTACTTAATGCTCATTCGGTATCTGATCAAAAAACCCAGTGTAGCTAAAGGAAAGACTCACATTAACTTCAGTGGGCTTTGGATAAGGTGCTAGATCATTTACTTGGAAAGCGTCAGATACTTTACAGGAAAATCACTCTCTTGTTTAAACTGTATGAGAGAAAAATTCAAATGTGCCTCTTCAATTTTTTATGGTTTCAAATGCTCTCATTTTGTACTTTGTAATGTAATTACTCTGATATGAATATTAATACGGCAGTGTTTTCAGCCTTCAAAAACAGGGTTAATAATAGGTTCCAACAGCTGACAGACAACATCAGCAGCTCAGGATTTTTAAACCTGACCCAAAGTCCCACATCTGAATTTTGTATCTTTGTAATGAGAAGAAAAATCCAGGATTGAAATGCTTTCAAGCTCGGGGTTTTGAAATGCAAACTCTCGCAAAGTTTGGAATGTTTAGACTTGCATTTGGTTCATTACAGAGATGAATTAAAGCTGCAAACTTGGATCCAAACCCAGAACCATGTTTTGGGTTCAAACACGCCTCCAATTCTGCAGTTAAATTGTGAAAGAATTGCTCTACGTTGCTTTGCCTTTATTTCAGTCAAAGGCCTTTCTGATCAAACTTTGCTATTATCACTATAACCACCAGGGAGAGTATGGCAGCTTGCAGAGTACAAAGAAGTGTTTACAGCTGGGTTGAGTGAAAGGTGTTTTCTCTTTGTAGGGATTCATGAGAATACTGTCTTTTAGTTTCAGACCATATGCGTTTCTATCCCTCATTCATCAAGTATTACTTTGAGTTTGGGGTTTAAAGAACCGAAAACTAGCAGTGAAATTCAGCTTCATCTGGTTTAAGATGAAACTGACTATTTTACTACCATGTGTCTTTGATTTCATTCCGAGTTGTAACTTTATTTATTAATCAAATGGCAACAATGTCTGCCTGAAGCAGTAACAGTTGAGTGAAAGAAAAGGTGAAAGTTATTTTTAAATACAACTAGTTGAGCTCCTGTGGTCCTGTTCAAATTAAACAGAAGATCAAACTAAGCAGCAAATGGATTAAATGGCACTCAAAGTATGTAACCGTTTCTTCCTTCTTGCTTTAACAACTGTTTACTGTTAGTGTTTCAAACATCTTCCTAAGCTCCTTTGGACAAGCTCTATTGGATCACCTCCAAGTCAAAAATCACTAGTACAGAAGGATATAAATTTCAGGCCCTTTTGGTGAGATGGTCCCATCTTATGATCCCTCGCCCCATTTGGTTATAAAATTCAGTGAAATTATGTAAAATGTGAAGTGATGAAATTATTCCTACCTCTTCCCCGCTGTATTGTTTCAAACAGTTAAGAAAATGATATGTATTGGAGAGCCAAAAGGACAAGATCTCAAAATCTTCAGCGTGTTCCTAAACAATGACATGTTGTAAGCCTGTAAGTGCATGTACAAGGAAACCAATAAAATAGTGGAATAAAGCAAAATATGCAAGGAATATTCCTACCTTAATAACTTGTTTGATACCATTAGTGGTTATACTCATGAAAGATTTCAGCATGTCACCATCATTCAGATAATCTGCATATCTCACACACATGAACAGGATGTAAGCTGGGAGGCCCGGAATCATATTTACTACCACTCCACGTGGCTTTAGATCTGAGCAAAGCAGAATCAAAACGGGTGTTCATTACACATTGTAGATACAAAGGTAGTATCACCATCTAGTCTTACTTAAATAGGTAAAAAGCACTGGATTAATTTCTAACCACGCTCTTGATTAACCAGTTTGTGGATGAATTCTCTTTTCCTTTATAATTACTAGAGCTGTTCAGGAAACTGCCATCAGAATGACTTCCCAGTGCCGAATTCGCCATCTGCAAAATGTCAGAAAATCATTCCCAGCACCATGGCTCACCCACTCCTTGGCAGCCCAGGTTTTCTGTCTCCCCGGCAACCCACCAGGTGGGCTGCCTCTAAGCTGAGCTCCCTGCCTCACCCACAGCTCCTGCGGCCAGCTGCTGGGGAGCTGGTGCTCCATAAACTCCCAGCTTCCCACAGTGGGGGAGATGAGGATTGGCAGTGGCCAGGTGGGCTGCAGGGGAGGTGGGTATGCCCGAGGAGCACTGGCTCCCTGGCACACAGTTAGGCAAGGGAGGCAGGGAGATGGCTGGACAGCAGGATGTTTTAGAGAAATTCCATTTCAGTTCTCAAAATGTCCCCTCTCATAGAAAATTTCACATGTCCAACTTTTTGTTCCGAATGAGAATGGATTTTTTCCAGAAGCATGAAATTTTCTGCAGGATAGAAATGTTGGTTCAGGGGAGGTACCCGCAGGCAAGGGCAGAACGCAGAGCCCTCTGTCCCCCCATCTCCCAGGGGCCGCAGGGTCGTGGTGCCAGCTGCTTCCAGGAGCAGCGTGGGGCAAGGGCAGTCAGGGAGCCTGCCCTGGCTCCCATGCGGGCCGCTGCTACCCTGGAGCCGCTCCAGGTAAGTGGCCCCAGGCTGGAGCCCACACCCTGCACCCCACACTCCTGCCCTGAGCCCCCTGCCTGCACCCCAACCCCCGCTGCACCGCACCCCTCCTGCACCCCAACGCCCTGTCCTGAGCCCCCTCCCACCCTCCTCCAGCACCCCAACCCCCTGCCCTGTGCCCCCTCGTATACCCCACACCCCTCCTGTGCCCCAACCCTTTGTCCTGAGCCCCTTCCTGCACACCGCACCCCCTCCCACACCCCGCATCCCAACCCTCTGCCCCGCTCTGCATGCAATTTCCCCACCTAGATGTGGCCCTTTGGCCAAAAAGTTTGCTCACCCCTGTGCTATGCCTAGATATTATGGTGACTGGTGCTAAATAAATACCCTAGATAGATAAGAAGAGCAAACGGATAGAAGACTGGATGAGAGACCAAAGAGGAGAGGTCACACAGGCCTGAGTCATACAGCAAGAACAGTTCAATTGAAACATTCTGTATCCCTGAAGTTTTGAGAGAAGGGGCTTGTGATTTCAGCAGAGGGGTACAGACAACTTCTAGCAAAGTTCTAGAGATAATGACTTACAGACAAGGTAGACCAGGAAGGAAAATTAAACTCAGGTGCTGGAGTACTCGAGATTTGTAGTTTCAGAAGTGAACAAATAAGAAGATAGACAGTAGAGTCAGAGATATGAGACAAATGAGTTTTCACCAGATAAAATACTTCTGTCTTTGAAACACTTTGAATCAAGCAGTAATAGAAAGTAATAGTATGGTGCCCCTAAGAGTACAGTGAGAGAGAAGGGAGATAAAGAGATCAAAGTTAATAATGAGTACAACTGAAATTAAAAAATCTTGGATTTTTTTTTAACATGCTATATCGAATATAATTAAATGTGTCTGTAATTCAAAGTGTAACTGAAGTACCAAGGATGAGATTTTTAATAATTCTTGCTTCATCTTCCTTTCTGTACTCCATCATTCCAATGTACTCCTTGGGCACAGCTGGCACGTGTGTTTCATTGGCTGTCAAAAGTAAATGTACTCTTACTTACAGGCTAATGTAATGTTAACATGTTAAAATAAACTACGAGAAACATGCAGCTCTTACTGCCAGAAACATACTGTAGCTCCTGTTTGCAATAATCATCTCAATTTATGACTCAAGTATTATCGGTCAATTCCTGCTCATATTACTCACATGAGTAGTCTCACTGACTCCTGTGGGATTACCTGCACTAAACAAGTGAGGCTTTGGCTACCCATCCCAATATTAGTCAGGTTTTCAACCTTTAAAACAACAGAGTGAAAACTAATTCTGTAAAAAAAAATAAAAATAAAATAAAAATGTACACACATATACACACATTTATAAAATGGGCTGAAAAACAGGGAAAACATTTATGAAAATTTTGCTAATGCTTTCCCATCTTATGTTGTTGTTGAAAGATTGAATTTAACAACCTTTTGACCCTCTCTCTCTCTCTCACATACCCATATACCCTCTATTACACATTCAAAACTATTTTAAACCGTAAAAAATAAATCCTACCTTTTTCAATAGTCTTGGTAAGATTCTTGATCTGATCCTGCAATTTTTTTATTACTCTGTCTTTCATGTCTAACTCTTCTTCAAGATCCTACAATAATCAAATAAAGATGGAGAGTAACTAGTCAATATACCTCTGCTTCTACCTCCACAGAGGGCAATAAAACTGAGTTCAGGAGCAATGTTGCAAAGGGGTGCATCCTTACTGGCACTGCTGATGAACCAATCAGACAGCACATGCAGAAATCTGCTCAGTAGCTGGTCTGACATAGGTAAATATTTATCTGGCTCGCTAACTTCATTTCCCTTTTAGAATATTTGGTCCCAATTCTGCAAAGACTTATACTTAATTTTCAGATTGTGAGTAGTCCCACTGAATACAAGCTTGATCCCGCAATCCCTCTGTCCTCAAAATCGATGGGAATTCCAAGCAGAGGCCTGAGAAATGGGGTAACATCACTCTCACCTCCTCGTATAATATTTAACTGTACTATGCCTTTAAATCTTTTGCTCGATTGGGCTAGACTGTGACTTGAAGCTAGTACCTTGCAGGTTGGATGGTTTAGGAAGAGTTGCACTTCAATGGGAGATTATGGAGGCAAATAAAATATATCTGAGAGCACAGAGGAAGCACACACAACAATGACATGTGTGCCTTCTTCCTCCTGCTGGCCCTGATCTGGGGCAGCAGGGAATAAAGCCATGGGCACGTCCCTCTCCAGCTGGGATTTCCACTGCTACTGTTGGCTCTACAGTTCCTCATTCTCTGCATGGCAGGAGCACAAGGACAATCTCTGCCTAGGCCAGTATAGAGATGCCAGGGAGAGGGGCTTTTCCACCCTCTCCTTGTGCCGCTGCACCGGGCTGGGAAATGTCTAGCTCTTACTGTGCACTCTGTATTTTTAACTGTGTTTCGGGGATGGATTAAGAGAATTTCATTCCTCACCATGTTTTCCAGAGTAAGATGAAATGCCTCCTGCTTTATCTTGCTCTTTACTTCATTCTCAATTTCATGTTGCTCCTTTAGGTGATTGTTTGCCTCTTGAATTTCTTGGATTGTGACAATCTGCTTCTCTTCTTTTGTGTGTATTTCAGTCTGGTCTTCCAGTGTTCTAGAAATCACAAAAAGTTTGTTCCCTTATTCTTCTTCTCAGAAAGCACAATATTACTTCAAGATGGGTTACATGTTCTGTCTCTCTCAGGCACCTACCGAGCTGACAGCAGGAATTTCCCACCTCACCATTACATCACCCCAATAACGAGTGGTAGTTGCTAAATACAATTCCAGTCCCTATAAGGTTTTAAGTGTCTCTACTCAGCCTATGGCATTAAATCCACATTTCGCAAACAGATTTAAAATAGGGCTGTCAATTAACTGCCGTTAACGCCTGCGATTAACGCACAGCACAATTAATGCATTAATCGCAGCACGGCAGCATCAGCTGCTCTCTAGAGAAACTAGGTCAGGTCAGATCAGACGCAGTAACACAAGCTGCCACCGGAGGGCAGGCAGAAAGAGAAGAGGCTACAGGAAGACTGTAAAAAGCAACAGAGGGTCCTGTGGCACCTTTAAGACTAACAGAAGTATTGGGAGCGTAAGCTTTCGCGGGTAAGAACCTCACTTCTTCAGATGCAAGAGAACCAGAAAGACTGGTTCTCATGCCAGCTCCAGTGGAGAAGTATTTTTTAAAAGTAAAAAACAGGAGAGTGAGGGGTTCACCTGAGCCACCCCTCCCCTTGCAGGGGGCTCCAGCCCCCTCCCCATGCCTCCCGGGGCTGGGGCTGACCCACCTTCCACCCCCCACATCTGGGGCTGAGCCCCCCCTCCCTAGCACCGCACTGCCCACACCGGGATCAGTGCTGCCCACAACACCTCCCAAGCCCCATGTCGCCTGCAGCTGGGGCTGGAACCCCCCCCCTGCCTGAGCTCCATGCCACCTGGGGCTCACATCCCCCCTCCCCGAGCTCAGGGGATGACCCCTCCCCCCCATAGCCCCATTTTGCCTGCAGCTGGGGCTGAGCCCCCACCAAGCCCCATGCCGCTGAGGCTGGGGCTCTCCCCAACCCCAGCCCCATGTCACCCGCAGCTGGGGCTGAACCTCCCCCATCCTGAGCTCCACACTACTCAAAGTGGGGTCTCCCCCACCCAGCCCTGTGCCATCCACAGCTGGGGCTGACCCCCCTCCCCTTGAGCCCCATGGCACCTGGGGCTGACCCCCCCGCCAAGCCCCGTGCCGCCTGCACTAAATGACCTATATCAGTGGTTCTCAAAGCTGGTGCGCCATTTGTTCAGGGAAAGCCCCTGGCGGGCTGAGCCGGTTTGTTTACCTGCCTCGTCCGCAGGTTTGGCCGATCGCGGCTCCCACTGGCTGAGGTTCGCCACTCCAGGCCAATGGGGGCTGCAGGAAGCGGCGCGGGCCGCCCTTCCTACAGCCCCCACTGGCCTGGAGCAATGAACCGCGGCCAGTAGGAGCCATGATTGGCCGAACCTGTGGACGCAGCAGGCAAACAAACCGGCCCGGCCCGTCAGGGGCTTTCCCTGAACAAGCGGCGGACTGGCTTGGAGAACCACTGACCTATATGACAACAAGAAGACTACAAAGTTGGACCTTCTGAAAAATGCACTGGCTATTGCTTTGACTGGTGGTCACTGGACATCCTTGAGCAATCATAGCTATCTTGGTGTCATGGCACACTTCACTGATGCCGCATGGACACTGCAGTCGTTTGCTGTAATAGTAACTCATAACAAAGAGAGACATTATGTTGAAGCATGTGCAGAGCATTTCATGGATGTTGCAAAAGAATGGAATATTCAAGAAAAGGTAACAACAATTAGTACTGACAGAGCACATCACATGGTCGCAGCAGCCAGTTGCTTGTCTTTTGAACATATGATGTGCATTGCTCACAGCCTGCAGCGATCCATTACAGTAGCGCTCAGTGATGGTGGTTTTGAAAACGTGCTAGCAAAACGTTCAAACACAGTCCAGCTAATAGTACAGAGCTAGGAATATAACAAGCTTCAAATGGACAAAAACAAAAACCTCTTGTACAAGATATTCAACTAGGGCTGTCAAGCGATTAAAAAAATTAATCACAATTAAAGTTTTACATTGTTTTATTGTTAAGTGCAGTTATTCTTTTTTACATAATTCTACATTTGTATGTTCAACTTTCATGATAAAGAGATTGCACTACAGTACTTCAATGAGGTGAATTGAAGTTTCTTTTTTATAGTTCAAATGTTTGTAATAAATAAATATGAAGTGAGCACTGTACACTTTGTGTTGTGTTGTAATTGAAATCAAAATATTTGAAAATGTAGAAAACATCCAAAATATTTAAATAAATGGTATTCTAATATTGTTTAACAGCACGATTAAATCGCAATTTAATTTTTTTAATCACTTGACAGCCCTAATTTAAAATAATATTTACCTTCTTTGACCTTCCTCTGACAGATTGTGATGCACCCCATTAGGCATTTCTTCCATTTTTCCTGTGATGATTAAAAATAAATAAATCCAACAACAAAAGAAAGACTCCCCCCCCCAAGTTTGCTTATTGATCCAGGCTGGAATTTAATTAATATTTTCTTACGCATAACAACCTCTTCCTATTTCCTGTAACAATATTGGCTTACAAGGCAAATACTGTATCAAAAAAATCCTTTGCTTACACAGCAACTGTTTAATAACAGGTCCTGTATGCAATGGGAGCTGAGTGCCCATAAAAGGCACAGAATCAGATACCAGCTGGTAAATATTTATAGTATCAGAGCTATTTACAAGGAACACATCATGTAATTAAATGTTAAATAACTGACTATTTCCCCCTTCTGCACTATAGGGTGCTGATTACAGTTTTGGACTAGTGACTTTTGGAACTCCTTCAGTAATTACAATTTGCAATAAAGCTTCATTTAAAATGAAAACATTGTTGAGGAACCAAGTGTTTATAAACAAGTGAAAACAGCAAATCTTTCATTGCTATGGGCCAAATCCTGACGGCCAGGATTTTCAGATTTTAAGTTTTTACTTAATCCAAACTCCCACTAAATTCAATGGGAGCTTTGCATGCATAAGGAATCCGAACTTGACCCGCGGTAATGGCATGGAACGTAGTAAATAAACCACAGCCGTGGAAAAGATTCTCTCATGCACCAGAACTCTATTCAGTGCAGGGGAGAAATGGGGAGATGTGGACCAGCTGCAGATCTGACACAATTTAGAGCTGCTGTTAAGCAATTTTAAGTTACGCCAGAGGCATGGAATCTATAAATGACCCACATAATTGGAGGAGTGACACAGCAGTGTTCCACTTTGCCCCCTACCTGCTGGAAGGGGAGAGGACAGAGTCCTGCCAGTGGCACCGATGTGCTCGTAGGGGGGTCCCCAGGCTCTCTGTACCTGTTGGCAAGACAGGCCCCATGTTGGTTCTTTACCTTTTGTCTTTGCAGCTTGTTCTTGAAGGCGTTGTTCAAGATCCATCTTTTGCTTTTGAAGTTCAGAAATCCGCTGTTTAAAGTCTGGGATCATCTTTATAAAGAGGAAAGAACACATGAATAATCTAGTCTCTCAATATTTTACTTAAAGTTTAAACAGCTGAATTAGTTTAAAGGAAACTATGTCATGATTTTCATTTTTCCAGTTCAATTTATTTTTAGAAAGTATTTCTTATATATTACAAAACACTTCAGAAAGAAATGATATTATAGGCTCCCTTTTTGAAATGCTTTTTCATCTCAGTAACTTCAAATTACATTTTGAAAATCTCTCTCCTACGGACTCTTACTTTTTTCCAACCAAAGGAAATAACGTTATACACTACAGAATGCATTTCCTTCTTGGAAATGTATATTCCATTTGTATCAATATCAGTATGGCTCAGGTAGTAGCACTTTCATCTCTTGGTCAGAAGATTTTGTATTGCTCAAGTGTTCAAACAGGCTTTGGACTTATAACAAAAGCTTGTAATTTACTGGCTGTTTTATGTGAATAACTGCCCCTTGGTGGATGGAATATCAGCCTGCTCAAACATATGGAGCAGTGGGTTTCACCTTTTTTTCATTTGCAGACCCCTAAAAAATTTCAAATGGCGCTGCGGACCCCTTTGGAAATCTTAGACATAATCTGTGGGTCCCCTGGGGTCGGCGGACCGAGGTTGAAAACCACTGCTATGCTAGATATAAGAATTAATACCAGTTGACAGATTATCCCTAAACGTATATGTTAGAGGACTGAGTTTTTGGAGTTGAAGGTCCTGGGTTCTATCCACATGCTGTGTGTGCGCAAAATATCTGGCAATCCTGGAGGATATGTGCATTCAGCTACAGGACATCATTATGACTGGCACCCAATTATTGGATCTGAACTCTTTAAAACTGCAGAATGCTGAGCTTCGCTTAACTGGGACTGGTTGAATGCTTACCCAGGTGGTTGTTACAATGAGAGAAACACAGTCTTTCAGAAGAAGCAGTAAAGTAAGTTTCCTTTCGTCTGTTCCAAGTGGTTGTTAAAAGTCCCATGGCACTTTTCAAAATCAGTAGAGGGGTTACTCAAGTGTTTTGCCATCTTTCCATGTATGAATTTTTTAAAAATACCCTTGTGTTCTAATGATGAACATTTGTATGAGCTATTGCTGTATGGTTAATGGTGGCTATTTGCCTACAAAGTCACTGTAGCGTGAGTGTCTGACTCCTAGCTATATCAGTTTGAAATACTGTACCTTCAGCATGCAACATACTATGTAATTCCGATTCTAGTTTGTGTTGCTCTGGAAAGGTTTTTTTTCCATTAAGAAACTCTCTTTATTAAGCTATGACGTATACCGATGAGAAAGATAAACACGTACCATCAGTCAAACAATAGCAGTCTTATTTGATGTTCAAACCAGTTGTTTAAATTATGGATGTACTGAAATGGCTAAATAGGATAGCTTCCTGATCAATGCTAAAGCTCTGGTATTGTTTTTCTTGCTAATTCCCTAATCAAATGACCTAAAAGCTTAGAAATAGATGTTTCTATTCCTGAATAGCTGTCCAGTGTAAAACTGCATATTTGCACAAATTATTACTGTAATTTGAAACAAAAAATCCCATAAGCATGGCAAGGAAGAGCATACAGTGTGTCCAGCATAATACTTGTATGAGCCTATTGATGTTCATCATGACAATATTTTGAGGAGAACAAAATCCTTTATAAAATCATAAGTTTTAGTCACATGGGCATACAAAGGGTTAAAATACAATCTAAGCTCACACTGTGATTTGTCTGTTTCCTTAGGAAAGTATCAACTACATGAGCCACATTCTGCTTTCAGGTGCATGAACACGCAGCTCCCGCTGAGTCAGAGTTTCTAAAATGAGTATTTTAACATTTGACGACTACGACGAAAATGCACATTGAGGGCATTTCTCAGCCCAGGTTTACACAGCAGTAAGGGGCTAACCCAGAGGAGCTTCACGTGGTTGAACAAACTGGTTATAGACCAGGCCAACCAAGTCTGTCACCTCTCCTGATGATGTCTGCATGTATGGCAGTTTGTTGGGCATCACCACAGCCTTTACTCCAGTGTGGGCAGAGAGGCTGGGTGGCTGTGCATTTTGACATGGCTACATCTCTGGGGTCCATCAAGATTCACGGAAGTACCTGCAGAAATATTGAGGGTTTCATGCCACAAATACATTTAGGGCAGGATTCTGTCCCAAGGTAATAAGAGAAAAGGTTCCGTCCTACAAGATAGTACTAACCTCTGTAGTACTTGAACCTTACCATGTTTTCCGATGTTAGTCTACTAACTTCAAGTCGGATGCTGTCATTTATGTCATTTTCCTCCCTAAACAACTTTTGTAAATGGATAATTTCTTGACTAAGATGTTCAACTTTAAAGTTCAAAGCTTCAATCTCCTTTTCATAGTTCTCTTTCTGAGACTGGAATTGGCTTTCCAACACTCTGTTAAAAAACAAAAAATGGAAGCTACAGAGTATGACTTTGGCAGCAATATGCGTTCTCCCGGGGTCAAGACAAAACCAAAGTAAAAACAAGGCACTGTGTTAACATAGAGCTGTAACAACTCCAGAACCTGAACACCCTGGGAATTTAGACCAATTATGATATCCCAGAACACACACACACACACACACATTTTGTTTCTCATTACAAGGCTTCAATCTAAACAGTTTTCAGTTTTATGTTATAGTTTATGACTATACAGTTCAAAGCTATTCAGTTATCTCATCTTTCCTGATATGCATGCAATGTATTGTTCATGTCTGTAAACAGAGATTTCATTTAACAACTTCAGAACCTTTAAAGAAACACCACCACGTGCAGACATGTAAATCAGAGAAAATAACCGTTTCAGGTGGATTAAGGACCTTCACGGTAAAATACAAAATGCCCAAATTATGTGCAGTGTGGTTTTAGTCCAAAATAAATGGATCTCACTAGTAACACTTGTTCTTAAAGGCTTCTGAGTAAAAAAATCTTTCTTTTTTCTAGCTGTACAATACTAAACAAAAACGATATGACTGGTTTAAAACAAAGCTTAGGAAAAGTTTTCTTGTACACAATATATCCACCAAGATAGTCCGAGCTTTTTTGTTCCTTTCAGCCCGTGGCTCTCCACTCAAAAGATTGGGTCTTTCATCAAAACATTAAGAAATATGGAAATTAGTCTCATGAATCCCCATGGAAAGATCTCTAGCTATTAAAAATACCCATATGCTTCTAATGCTTGCACTATTAAAATACCATTCTTACTTAATGTTCAATCCTGCAAGTTTTATTCATGAGTAATTTTTTATTCATGCATTTGTCCCACTGACTTCGTAACAGTGCAACTTGCTGGACGGAGCCCTAAACTATTCTGCTATTAGGCAATGTTTGTTCGCTTGTTACAAGATGCTTTCATTATGATACTATAAGACCAGTTTCCTTATTTACTGCCCCTTACTGTTTATCCTCTGAATCTCAGACCAGAATTATGAACATTACACGACATAATTAAACTAACCTTGTGGCTTTTTTCAGGCCCTCATAAGCAAACCAAAGTTCTCCATCTTCATTTAAATGTTCCAAATCTTCTATGGACAGCCTAAAACACAAGGCAAGACAATATAAAATGTGTATGGAAGAAGAAATTAAATCTCTTAGAAGTATGACGTTTGTTTTGAAATTTTAAAAAGCCTAGAAAAAATATATTTTACCTGCTTCTTACAGCCTCCACATCATAGCTCTCGATAAATTGTTTTGCTACTTCTGACACCTTTTCTGAAAATAAACATCATTATGTAGAGAATGAATTTTCTCCTTAAATTTTCAGATTATATATCAGAGGGGTAGCCATGTTAGTCTGAATCTGTAAAAAGCAACAGAGGGTCCTGTGGCACCTTTGAGACTAACAGAAGTACTGGGAGCATAAGCTTTCGTGGGTCAGAACCTCACTTCTTCAGATGCAAGACGTGAGGTTCTGACCCACGAAAGCTTATGCTCCCAATACTTCTGTTAGTCTCAAAGGTGCCACAGGACCCTGTGTTGCTTTTTACAGATTATATATGTTATACAAATAATCACATCAGCCTCTTTCTAAACTATCCAAGTTCTTTGCTTGTGGATGATGCATATACTTAATTTAACTAAGGAGTGCAATTCAGGGACTTCGTTCTATCATTATCTCTTTACGGATATCTAGGTAGGTACAAATGCCAAGGATGCTGTCTATCATTTGCACTTGATATGAAAGTTATGTCCTCTCCTTCTGAATTTGGACCTTGCTGGAGTTATCCACACCTTTGCTATTTAGTGCTTTGATTACTGCAAGATGATTTACACGGAGGCTGCACCTTTAAGATATTAGGTGCTGCAGCGAGTGTAGAAAGTGGCAGCACTCTTGTTAAGCAGCATTTCTCACAGTCTCCGGTGAAGCACATGCCTAACTTTAAGAATGCAAGTAATCCCTTTGACTACTCATGTGCTTTAGGCATGTGTTTAAGTGCCTTGCTGAATCAGGGCTAGAGAGCACATTATAACCATGCTCTAAGTTGTACTAGCTACTTATTCATTTCTGAGTTAAATTCAAGGTGTTAGTTTTGATCTGCAAATGGGCTGAGTGCTGGCTGGCTGGGACGCCAACTCCTCTGTCATGTGATCCCAAAGCAAGAGCAATCATCTGAGTTAACAACACTGTTGTTTAAATGAGAGAGGACTGAGAGCAGAGTGTTCTTGGTGAGGAGTCCCTGGTGTTGGTATTCATTCAGCACGCAGCAATACTCACCTGTTTTCCTCAGGCTTTTTCTGGTGGAAGATAATGTGGCTGATGGGATGGAGTTCATGCTGGGTTTGGGCAGGTGGGTTTAGTTGGTTTTTTTTGTTTGTTTGTTTAATGTCTGTTTGAGAAGTTTTGACCTCTGAGTGTTTTTACTTTTTATAATATATCTAGAAAAACCGACACAACTAAACATATACATTTAATCAATTAAAACAGAATCGTAAATGTCTGTAAATGCTCTGAATTTCATAGTTGTCAATTACCTCTCATTTCTCGCTTCTGGGATTGGACCTGCTTTTCCACATCCATTTTCTGTGTCTGGAGCAGTTCAATTTCCTTTTGCAATTCAGGTATCATCTAAATTGCACAATTTTTTCAGAATGAGATGGAGTTCAATGAGATAAAAATGAGTGACTAAGATGGGATATCGACTAAGTTGTAAACAGTATTATAATTAACAATGGTTTGACCAGCATGCCACAAGATATAAAATGTGTTCTGTTTAAATCAGTCCAGTCAGCTGTCCCAAATATTCTCCTATATGAGAAAACCTAATAGTAAGATTCTGACACAACATATTATATATATATAAATATATATAAATATATATAAAATAATTTATTTTACAATATTTGACTCAAAGGAAGAATATTTTGGTGTTTTTAAACACACACACAAACAGGTTCTGTTTACAAAAGGGAATAAATTATATTTAGGAAAAGTCCTCCTAATGAATTAATACCTTCTTCCAAAAGTTGATTCACATATTTTAATGGACAAATGTTTAAGGTCCAATTCAGTCCTCCAATATATATGCACAGTTCTCATTGGCTACATTTGAAGTTGTGCTTATTCTGAGGGCAGAATTAGGTTATGAATATTCCTTTCAGCAGGAC
Organism: Trachemys scripta elegans; assembly: GCF_013100865.1. Classification (NCBI taxonomy): domain Eukaryota; kingdom Metazoa; phylum Chordata; order Testudines; family Emydidae; genus Trachemys; species Trachemys scripta. The sequence continues at coordinate 62,984,536 of NC_048307.1, read as the reverse complement.
AATAAATACAGGTTTTCTTGTTGTTTTGTTTTTAATTGGTAGCGGGTTTGTGAGAAGTGCAATTTTCAGATTTTACACTCAAATAAATGTACTAACCAGCTGTCATTTGTGAAAATGAAAGTAATTGTGTGTGTGTGTGTGTGTCTGGTTTTTCAATGTGTATTGACGCCAACAGTAAATATACACTATTGCCTCAATCAGATTTTACCAACCACAACTTGCTTTAAAATGTACTGTACATAAACAACAAAACAGAAAAGATGCACTATTGATAAAGCACTGAAATTCTCTATTTGCAGTATGTAGAGAAGAAACTGAAATAAACTGGACCATCCTTGGTTTTGTTTACTTAAACATTCCTCCTACCTTTGCCTGTTTTTTAAGTTGTCCTACTTCCAGTTTTAAGTCATCCTGAATTATATGTTCTTCCTGAATTTGGTCTTGCAGTTTAATTTTCTCTTCTCTGAGAGTCTTAATTTCTCCCTTTAATGACTCAATCTCTTTTTCATAGTCTTGCTTCTCATTTTGGAACTTTTTCTCAAGTATTCTGCATGGAATCAGAAAAAAAGCACTTTTTAAAAACCCGTCTTCATGTGAAAAAGTGTTTTGTTCTGTTTTTTTCATTTGATTTGCAGTTTTGGAGACCGAAGGCTATGGGTACGTCTACACTTGCAACTATCGGAATGATTTGCTGCCCACATCACTGCAGCTTCAATTCTGTTTTCAGGGCACTAGCTCAGTCAAAGCTAGCATGCATATGTCTATGCGAGTCAAAAATTACATCTGCAGTTCATATAGAAATATAGCCATTGAAACAGGATCAGCTGGAATGACGGACAAAGTGCACCCTTCAGCTGAAAAAAGCATAAAATGTATGAGCAAAAAATATTAGGTGGGACTAAAAATAGAAGGTAAATAATGTCAACTATTAATATCACTTACTGACCTAATAACCAGGAATGGGAAAAAAACAACCTTTTAATGTACAGAAAGTTACTAAAGGTATCTAAGAATAATGGGACATATTCTCCCTTGTACATGTCACAGAAGACACTTGGTGGAATCCTCTACCACAACTTGGGCTTGAGAAAATGAGGGATGGGTCGGGCAGGTAAATGAGGTGGGTGGGATTTCCAAAAGTGCTCAGTGTCAGCCTAACTTTGCTCTGAATGACTTCAGTGGGAGCAGAGTTAGGCCAATGCTGAGCACTTCTGAAAATCCCAGCCTAGCTTCTCAGAATCATCTGCAAAATTGATGAGAGGAGGACAGGAATGTGCCCAGGCCTCCCTACATCCACCTGGCTATGGGGACTGAGGTAGAGGCTCAGAGGCAGAACAAAGTATATCTAAGGGAAAAAGTCTACACTCGGGGGGAGAGGGGGAAGTTTCAGAGCCCAGGTCAACTGACTCAGGTTTGTGTTATGGGACTCAATAGCAGTGTAGACATTCCCATTTGGGTTGGAGCCCGGGCTCTGAAACCCTGTCACAGAGGAGGGTCTCACTGCTGCAGGTTTTTTTTTCCTGTGTAGATGTACCCCCAGCCAGTAATACAGCGCAAGAATCCTTGTCTTTCCTGCTAGCTCCCTGTGAGACCCAGCTGGTGGAGACAGTCTTCACTCAGGCCTTGTCTACACCACACGGGAAATTCGATCTAAGCTATGCAATGTGAGTTACTTGAATAGCGCAAGTCAAATCGACGTAGCTTAGATCTACTTACTGCAGGGTCCACACTATGCGATGTGTCTCCCGTCAACTCCCCCTACTCTTCTTGATCTGGTGGAGTACAGGAGTTACGGGAAAGTGATCCGCAGTCGATTTAGCGGGTCTTCACTAGATCCGCTAAATCGACCACCGATGCATTGATCCCCTGGTAAGTGTAGACAAGCCCTCAGACTGGCTTGCAAGGTCAGAGGGAATTGGGGGAAAAGGAAAGATTGGAGGAGTAGGAGAAAGAGCCTCATTGCATGCTGCAAACTGACTTATAGCTGGAACCAGATACACCTGAGAAGGACACAAGGTTTCCAACTTTTGGGGAGGTTGAGTAACTACATTTCCCTGTATTTTAAGGGATCTCTCTTATTTGGTGTCTAATGTTCTACAAATCATATCCATTAAGGAGCTACTGTGAAGAATCTTATCAGATAAAAAGGTATGTTTTCAAGCAACAATCATACAAAGGGTCATAATGTGTGGACAAACTATGTGGTTTTGGACACAAATGGAAACACTGTGTGTAGCGAGGGCCCGTGCCTTAAAACTAAGCTTTGTCCTGTATTTTCAAGCAAATGCCCTTTATTTCTTTGAAATGTTGGTGGGGAGAGAGAGAGAATGTGTAACAGGAAGAGCTGGCTGTGGGCACGACATATATGCCCCAATAGCCTTGGAGAACTGAACGATTTGTGTGTTTACATACGTATAATACATTTTCAGAAAGAGAAAGAAAGGCAGAGAGAGAAAGAAAAATGTAGTTTTAAAACTACTAAAAACTTAAATTCCATACATTCTTTGTCTTTCTTCTTGTTGTACATCAGTAAACAGTTGTTTTGTAAGGTCATCCATTTTATCTGTGGAAACATTTTTTATATTTGAAGGCTCTTCATGCACCCGTGAACATTTAGAGTAAATTAAAAATTAAGATCATGAATGTGAGTTTTGTTTTAACAAGCAATTCTTTGGATAGTTTAGTTTTGAATTAACGTATCACATATAACCACATTAATCCTGAGCTGCAGGACCACAGCATAAGCAAGTTCTGACAAATCATAGAAGATCAGGGTTGGAAGAGACCTCAGGAGGTCATCTAGTCCAACCCCCTGCTCAAAGCAGGACCAATCCCCAACTAAATCATCCCAGCCAGGGCTTCGTCAAGCCTGACCTTAAAAACCTCTAAGGAAGGAGATTCCACCACCTCCCTCGGTAACCCATTCCAGTGCTTCACCACCCTCCTAGTGAAATAGTTTTTCCTAATATCCAACCTAAACCTCCCCCCAGTGCAACTTGAGACCATTACTCCTTGTTCGGTCATCAGGTATCACTGAGAACAACATGCTATGGGTTCTAAAACAACATGAAAGCAACATGCTATGGGTTCTAAACTAGTATGACAGATTTTGGTTCCACGTGCTAACCTTTCAAGAGAACTTGGATTTTTAAGAGCAATATATTAAAAGAATCAAGCAAAGAGAAGAGTTTTGAAGGGAATGCTATGAGCTCTCTCAGAGACAAGAGGCAAGGGAGAGAGGAAAGCTTCTGTTCCTACATAGATGGATTCTAGAATAAAGAGCCTGGGCACTACATACCCTAAATAGAGCATTTCAGAGATGAGTAAGTAAAGGCCAGATGTTCAGCTATAATAAACAGAGGCAGCTCTAATGACTTCAATAGAACTATGCCCCCTTACACCCGCTGAGGAGCTGGCACTATGACTTTTCTCCACTGCAGCTTTGTAAAGCTGCCCTACATCTGCTTTCTTATTGTACCTTTCATTTCCTTGGTTTCCTCTTGGAGCTTCTGTTCTAAGAATGTTTTCTGTTCTTGCAGTTCTGCATTCTGTTTCTCAAGTTTTGAGAGTTTCTGCAAACATAAGACGTTAATAAAATACACAAATTAACAAGGAACAAAAAAATCTCTCGTTAAAACCGAGGGCTTACAGTTTAAAGGAAACTGCAGACTTTGTTGGAAGTTGCAGATGCTTAACAACTCTCAGGATCAGGCACTATATAAACCCATTGTCACAGTAACTAAAAGACTTAATAAATTATCTTATATTGCAACCACCACCAGGAACAGGAAGATTAACCTGTTCAGTGTCCTCCTTATATTTCTTTCCTTTTTCCTCAGAGGTTCTCTTTTGTGTGGCTAATTTTTCAAGCTCTAATTCAAGTTTCTGGATTGTATCTAGGTCATTTCCATGAGTCGAAGCCAGGTGAGTCAGCCTCTCCAGTAAGCCATGATTTTCTTTGTTCTAAAATGAACAAACATAGGTTAATATTAAACCAAATTAAAGTTTTGTTCCATTCTGTTTAGTAACTTATATTATTAGTGTAATACACACAGACATTTCCCTTCCCAAAACAGTTGCAACAGGTTCTGCTCTATCCCTCCATTAGTTACCAAAGCCCACCTTTTGTGTCTGTCACTGGAAATCTCTAATAATTGAATATTTGTTCTCTCAATTTTTTAAAACTGGATTTGGAACACTGTATTAGTAAAGAATGACCTCTAGGAACAGAATCAAGTAACACTTGGACAACAAAAACAATTTACCACCTAACCTTGCCTCAGTTATGAGAAAACAGCTAATCTACTGCCTGACCCCTCCCCTTGCTCAATTATGTTCACCACAACCAGGGAAATTCTGTCTGAAAATGAGGTTAAAGCCATATTATAGAACCAGTTTGGCTAATATGGCTCTCAAAAAATTGACCGTGAAAGAAAACCATGCTAGAACCCCCAAAACAGCAAATGCATCTAAACAGAGTTGCAGCTAATATGGTTCTGATCCCAGTGTGAACAGGATCAAAGAGATGTGACTGAACAATTGCAGCATACATAGGAACTGCCACACCGGATCTAACCATTGGCCCTTCTAGTCCAGAATCCCGTTGTCAAGAGGGGCCAGTACCAAATGCTTCAAAAGGTACAAGGAAGCCCCATAATGGACAAATATAGAATAGTGTGCCTGTATGGGAAGACAATTTGTGGTTGTTTGTGCCCTTATCAGGGTCCATATCCCTTATGCAAATTTTTCTTGTCTAATGAACTGCAGATGATTATTAGTGTAAATGTCTAATTCACAATGTGATTGATTCGCAATAAAAGAAATGCATTGAAAGAAAATTAATAGAAAACATAAATGGATTCTTGTCATCTACCTGGTCTTCTAGTTTCTTCTGCAGTCGCTGAACTCTGTACGAAAGCTGGATATTCAACACAAATCGCCGAATATTCTGAAATCTGCGTCTTGCAAGCCAAGCCCGGGCATATTTCTGAAGAATTACAGCCTTGTGTTCCTTGAGCATCTTTAAAACAAGAGAACAATAAACTCCTACAATTATCTATTATACCTGCCCCTGGAAATTTCCATTACATGCATACGAACAAGTAGGCATTCACCCACGAAAGCTTATGCTCCAATACATCTGTTAGTCTTAAAGGTGCCACAGGACTCTCTGTTGCTTTTTACAGATCCAGACTAACATGGCTACCCCTCTGATACTTGATACAATTATCTGGTGGATCAACCAACATCTGTTCAGATGTTCTGTCATTCTAGCTACAGGGATAAATGACCATGTTAGGATTTTAACACTTAAAATAGAAACTTATTAAAATTGCACATCCAAACCATTGGAATAATCAAAGCACACTACCTCCAACATTTTAAAAATTGTAAAGTGCTTGAAATTATGAACTAGAACATTTCATCCACATGCTGAAGTATTCAAGAGTACCTCATGTCAAAGATACAGCATTAAGCATCACTAGAGTTTGCCTCCACCGTTTTATAACACAAAAGTTCCCAACACTGGGATCTTGGTCAAATTCTTAAATGGCTGTACCTTTTGGAATTTCTTCCTTGCTAGAAATCCTCGCACATAAGCTTGAATTGTTATAGCAGCCACGCGGATGAGCTGGCAAAGTTTACGGACTATATATCCCCGACAGTACTTCTGAATAATGATAGCCGCCCACGCTTGCTTTAGAGCTGTAGCAGTGATAGCTTGCCTTAATTAGAAAGAAAATAAAGTTATTTTTAATTGATATTAGACTCCTTGTGCTCATCCTCCCAAGTCCCAAAGGTTGGACCCCCCCCTGCCCAAAAAATAGGATAAGATGACTATGATTATGTGGGATCAATACTTCTAACTAAATGACATGTCTATAGTCCCAGTTTCATGAGTGAATATTTGTAATGTAAGTAATTTAAAATGATGGAAGTGAGATCACAGCAGATGGAGGTGAATTTGGATCTAAAATTAGGGGTGTTCCCTACTCTGAGGTGGATTCACATTAAGTAACATTTTAATTTGGACTATTCCTGAAAACAAGTCTAACATACAGAGCCAAATTGTGACTCAAGTGCCAAGTGGGCACAGAGCCCTGTTGCCTGGTCCGGCTCAGCCCACGCGCGCAGAGTGCTAATCAAATCCTGTGGGGGGAAGCCCCTCTGAGGGGCATCTGTGGTGTTTCCAGTACTCCGGCTTCCTTCACAGCCACATACAGAGTTGGGTTCAGTGGGGAGTGACATCTGGGGAGGCTGTGTTCCCCCCCACTATCCTGTTAGGCAGCTGGTCCCCCTCACTGTGACAGCTGGGAGACTGTGAAGGGGCTAGGCTGCTGCACTAGTGCTGGATGACAGCTCTTAAGTACGGTGGATAACCATGGAACAGGAGCCCACTGCCCTGAAGACACCTTCCTCCCTGACCAATCTCAGCAGAGGGGGCAGAAGAACATCCCAGACCTTTCCAACCCCCACACAGTTGTCTTTGAACCCTCCCATTTCCAGCCATAGTTCTCCCTGACAGCATGTTCTGTGTGGGTTTTTTGCAGCCTCAGAGCTGCAAAAGCTTTGGCACACAGGAGGGTGTGGGACATCAAGAGAACAGGAAGCTAGTTTGTGTGGCCTGCCTGACCCCTTCTAGGTTTCTGAAGGGGATCAGTTACTTTGGACCCACTAGTAAGCCACTCAGCATCAGTCAGGGAGCTCCCTTATGTGTTATTTAGGGGTATCTAGACCTTCAGAGATATGGCCACAGCATTTGAAATTTGACAGAGTACTTCCTGAATATCTACATAACACCACAGGCATTTTCAGGTCCATATGAAGTACCGTACAGCCCGCTGTCCACGGAAGTACTGCTGTATTGTAACAGCTGCTTGTTTTATACGGAGGAATTTCTTCCGTTGATGCCAGCTTCGAACATTCTTTTGGATCACGATGCATGCTTGTCTCAGTTTATCTGACCGCAGTTTTTCTAAATAAGCAACCTGCCCTGCTCTGAAGAAAATTTTTGTTCTCCCAAACTGATACTGGTTAGGATCCTGCAAAAGAAAACCATAGGTTTATTTATAATCTGCAATCTTCTTCTCATTTTTGGGGGGCAGTGGGATGGGCATAAATAACTGTAGCCTAGCTATGCCAAAATGGCAGAAACACAGTTAATGACAAGCATCCTCCCTACGGATTTGGGGAAATATTTGATCACTGTGCTCACTCCACAATCTTTCTGCTTCAAAAATTAGGGACCTATATGCTAAAAGAGACTGAGGAATTTGCATAGGGTCAGTTTTATATATTTTATAGTCACACAGCACTTGTAAAGAGCTTTGAGATGTAATTGTATGACAAACTATGGCCAAAATTCTCCTCCCAGTTACACCATTAACTGACTCTGGGTGTAACTGAAGGCAGCTTCTGGCTCTCTGTATTTATACTTCAGCTGAAGTTCAGTCACCTCTAAGCTGAAGGACTACAAGTAACTGGTGTAATGTGAATATACATCACACAGGAATGATTGAAGAGAGGGAAGAAAATATTTTCAGCCAGGAATAGCCTAGGTGCAAAACGTGTCATGGGATCCTTAATGTTTAGAGCAGGTAGGCTGCTTTCGGAAGTCTTAAGATGAAAGAAGCCACATACAGTAAACCGCAAGGAACTCAATTATCCAGTTCAAGAGGATGGAAAGCTGAGCTGAACTTGCTAGGATTAAAGCTTTGGCTTCAGAGAGTTTGATTGCAAGATAACACATTCTTAGAACAGCACTGCACTTTACTGTATTCCACCATGCAAGGCCCATTAGAATATATTAAAAAAAAATAAATACTTAGCATGCATGTAGTACTTTCTTTTCATTTATTTAAAATGCTTTACAAAGACAGGTAAAGTATCATTATACCTATTTTACAGATAGGGAATCAGAGGTGCCGAAAGGTTAAATAATTTGCTCACACTGAATCAATGGCCGATGGAAAGAACAAAGGCCCTGTGCTCAATCCACTACACCACAGCTGATTAAATGACCTACCTAATAATAAGGTAAATAATATTTAAATCATCATTCATATTTAAAGAATAAATACTTCTGTGAATTGGATCTTTTGTATTTATAATTAAAGCTGCGAGTCTGTCACAGAGATCATGGATTCCGTGACTTTCTGGGACCACTGTGACTTCTGCAGGTGTGGCTGACCCCAGAGCGCCCGAGCAGCTGGCCCCAGCCGCACTGGCAGCGGCTGGGGCAACCCTGGGTTCAACTGCTCGGGCAGCCCTGGGCAGCTGGACCCGGGACCACTCAAGCAGCAGCCAGAGTGGCTGGCCCAGGGGGCCATCCCAGAGCAGCGGTCCCAGGGGTGGCCCCGGAGGCTGTCGGAGCAGTGGCCAGCCATTGGCCCCCGGGTCTGCCCAGAGCAGCCGCGCCCCAGGTTCCCAGGAGCAGCTAAGATTTAGTCAGGGGTATTTATAGAATAAGTCCTGGATAGGTCACAGGCTGTGAATTTTTGTTTATTGCCCATGACCTGTCCATGACTTTTACTAAAAATACCCATGACTAAATCATAGCCTTATTTATAACAGATGACAGCACAGAACAGAAACGCTAACCTGGATCAGCCGCTGCAAAACAGTCTTGCAAATCTTTTTCTTGTCACTTAAAGAGAGTTCATGCTGCGTCATGAGAATGCTGTAACGGCTGAAAAATTCAATGTAAGTCCACCTATAAAATGAAAAATTGGTGAATGTAAATTATTTCATCAGATCTAAATATATGTATTCAAGAAAAAGGAGCAGTCACGTACCTGGATGGATAGCTCTGGGCGCTAATTCGAATGGTTTCCAAAACACCACATGCTCGCAGTTGTTGCACCACCCTTTTTGAGTCAAACCTAAGGGAACAGAACTTATACATGATTTTCTTCCAGTTTTTATATGCCATATTTAACTATAACGTTTGTACTTCTTGCAGAGATTAGTACCTGTATGCATAATTGGAGATATCACAGTTTAATTAAGAGGTTCTTTACCAAAACAAAATAAAATTGTAGGTGTTAAATATTTCTGAATTATATAATAATGTCCCCCCCACACACACACACACACATCCCTCCCTTTTATATTAAGGGCTTCGTCCTGCAAACACTACTGAGTGTAGAATTTAGTACCCACTGATCAAGTGTTTGCAAGATTTGGCCATACAACAATGTATTTCATTTCTAGGGTTTCTGGTATCAGAATTTATTCATAAAAATGGTATTTAATGGAATGAATACTTCTTTGATAATATTTAGATCAAATGAAGAAATATAAATCATTCTGTATTTCTATTCATGCCTGAAGCACTAAGGGTCCCAAGGGAGTTTTCAGGATATCTTGTGTCTGACCCAAATTCTTTATATGGAAAAAAACATGGAAAACTTCAGGGCTTCCACCCAAAAAACAAATGAACAATACATTTATTTTTCTCTTACAGAGGCTTTGTTCCCTTCAGTGCTAAACTTGAAAGTGTATATTATCAAATGGCACAGAATCAGACAGTATTCTCAATATATAACATACATACAGGTAAATTCTCACTAGCAACTTTAATAAAGTGTTTTATGTTTTCAAAGCCTATTTAAGCACTCCTTAGAATGCCAATTCCTGAACAACAGATCTTTGTGGCTGTGTAACATGATACCACAAAGGCAGAATTAGGGTGTATATCTCCATTGTCAATGCATGTATCTGTCAGCACTACTAACAGACATTGTATCTCTGAGCCAAGAGATTGTCCTGCATCTCTGCACATGAAACTCATTAATGGTTGCATGCATGCTTGTTGTGATTAAAATCTACTCCACTTTAAAAGCTATTGGTAGCAGTGCTGGCTATGGGAATTCTGAAGCACTTGACATACACATAACATTAAGAATGCTCTTCTTATTCACAACTATTTCAGTGCGTGTTGTAAGTATTTTGGGAAGAAGGCAAACATTTTGGATGTGATTGACATTGCACATAGAAACATTCATAGAAAAGAGCAAACACCTTTATAAATATTTTTGTTACAAGGGAAGCTAGTATGAAGTAGCGACGACTTCTCCCAGAAACCCAACTATACTAATCCATGTCATAGAAGATCAAGCACACCCATACAAAAATATCTACCCACCTAAAACTAAAATGGTCAGCATTCCCTCCAAAAATGTTATAGCAAATAAACAAAAAAAATCGTGGCTTGAAACCTTTTAACTCAGAGAATTTTCCAGTGACTTAATAACTATGGCCAGGTGAACCATGTAACATTCATTGTTTATATAAAAATATTAAATTGTTTTATTTTAGTAATCTTTACAGGAATAAAATACATTCTATATGTAAACTTCAGCTAATAACACTTTACTGATATTTGGCTAATCTGAAAAATAAGATTATATATTCAGTCTTAGAATACTGCTTTATATTAAAGATAACATAGTATTTCAACAGCACTAGTGTACTCACTCAAATGGTAACTTCTCATCATTTGGCTTTATGCACCGTACATAGTGAGGAGTGGTTGCATTAAGCGTTTCCATAAGTAAATACAAAGAACTGCGGAACTAGAAAACATTAAGGTAACAATTTAGCTAATTTAACATTCCCATCAAAGTAATTCATCTTTGACTTTTGATTCTGAGTTAGTCTCTAACTGGAAACTGTGACAAAAATATAGGCAGCAGTCCTCTCAGAGTTCTGATCATTAAAATGTTGGCCCTGAATGTTTTCACACACAAATACACCCACTTGCACACAAAACTGGGATACTAGTAGCTGGGGCTATCCCTAGCTGTACAGCACACTAGACATCCTAGAATAATGTTTCTAAATACCATAGTACCAGATACGCACTTATGAATAAATCTGAACCTCACGCCCTCAAGTACAAATTCCTGAATGCCCACACTTCACCAATATTTTCTACTTTATAGAATCATAGACCCTTATAGTTAGAAGGGACTGTAAGGGTCATCTAGTCTAGCCCCCTGCCAAGATGCAGGATTTGTTGTGTCTAAAAAGTGCTGTTTTAGGAGGAATATTGCATCATGGCCACCCCCCTCTTGGCTGATGTCGGGGACTGAACTGGAAACCTCTAGGGGCAGGGGTTCTCAAACTTGATTGCACCGTGATCCCCTTCCAACAACAAAAATTACTACAAGATCCCAGGAGGAGGGAATGAAGCCTGAGCCAGCCCAAGCCCCACCACCCCAGGTGGGTGGGGCCAAAGCCGAAGCCAAAGGGCTTGAAGCCCCTGGTGGGGTGGGGGTGGGGCTGTAACTTGAGCCCCGCTGCTCTCGGGCTTCAGCTCTGGCCCCGGGCGGTGGGGCTTGGACTTCGGCCTGATGTCCCAGCAAGTCTAAGCCAGCCCGGGCGACCTCATTAAAATGGGATCATGACCCATTTTGGGATCCCAACCCACGGTTTGAGAACCACTGCTCTATAGTTAAAAACATGAGTCTTTAGAGCTTGAGCTAAACTCTATACCTTACTACCAACCGTCGTCCGGAACTGTTTGTTAGGTGGCTTGACCATCGTTTTTGCAGATTTGACTGTTATAGTTGACCGGAAGGGTGAAATGGGCACTGGATGGTCTTGAAAAAAGTTTGCACACAGATGAAACTAAAAGCATAAAAGAAAGGATCACAGTTAACACTGTGTAATTGTAATAATGTTTTAATATAAGAATTCTAATAATGGATGTACAGGACAGAACAGAACAGACATTGTTAGTCTCAGATCTTAGGCCAAATCTTGTAGCTTTTGAGACTGGACCCTTTGATTTAAGATTCATAACTAACTAGAAAGCAATTACTGTTGGACTTCATTTCACAAAGACCCGAAGCCTGCAATTAGACCTGCACGGAGTCTCACTGACATCAGTGGAATTGTTTGGGGGTACAGGGATACACCCGCGTGGACATGATTACATGACTGGGTTAAATTCAGACTATTCATGTTATTTTAAAAAGGTTATTTAAAATTAATAATTTGTTTTTCTTTGTCAGCTTAAGTTAGATTCTTAACAATAGAGCTGCATAGTCAAGAGTAGTAGGACAAAAAGTGATAAAGCTCTTTTGATTTTCATCTTACATCTGCTTGAAAGTCAATGTAATTCTTTCTATGCCTTGCCATTATTTTTGTCTCCTTTTAAAAATAAACAGTGCCAGCAGACATGATAAGCTACGCAACAGATCAGTTTGCATACACCTCAAGAAAAAAAAAAGCAGTTTTAATAAACTGAGATTTCAGTTTCAAGCTTCAAAATATTGTTTATGAAGAACATTATTCAAAAATACTTAAAAATATTAACTTTCAGGGCAACTATACATAAGAATCAGTCTAAACAGTGTTCTTTTAACTTGTAGTGGCACTTTGAAATTAAAAGTATACAGTTTGGAATTATTTTAGATCCATTGTTAGAGTTTTCAGGTATAGCGTTTTTAATTTAATAACATTAGATCAAAGTATTTTCATCTTAATCTTTATTCATATTCCACAAGAATTCTGGTATCTCTAGTAGAATAATCAGCCAGGATGAATTTACTAACCTTGCTGTTTCTCAAAATGTCAATCAATACTTCATACACTGTATCTCTGTTTTTTTCCAGAAATCCTTCAGATTTGTACTCTACCTGTGCAAAAAAGTGAAATTAGTAATCATAACGGCAACAACATGCAAAATTAATGTAAGGAATTTCCTTTACCCCTGGGCAGCGCCACTGGGTGCAGATGGGCTGGTCTCAAAGACTTGGTCCAATATTTTTATTATTCCTAACCACTGTAGGTAAATTCTGCCTTTATAAGTTGCATTGTGCCAGATGTATAACCCGCAGTTGTAAGAGCTGGGCACACTGGCCCAATATGCAGCCAGTTGCATTTTTCTTCTGTTTTGATTAGGAACGGCATACAGTCCCAGCTACCACATTCAGCAGCCTTCAGTGTTCTCGATAGTTAGCAGAGGACACCTCCTTGACAGCTAACCACCTTCTCTTAAAAAGCAACAGAGGGTCCTGTGGCACCTTTGAGACTAACAGAACACCTTCTCTTAAGGTCATCATGCACATTGAGGTTGGACAGTCCTCCTTCTAATGATCTCCTCTCATTTATCTACTGCCTTCTCTTACTCATTTCCCCTGACTTAAACCCTAAGTGGCCCCTGAAACTGAAAACTATGTTTCAAATATAAATAAAATAAAGATACTAATAAAACCTAATGGGACTAACTGGATGTGCATCAGTTGGAACCCGGACTCTTGCTTGTACGTTGTATGCTTTTTCTGCAACCTTAGTCTGAAGTTTTTGGTCTTATGCTCACAACTTACGATTGTGGCTCTTTGGGACAGGGACTTTATCTTCCTATCTGTTTGTACAGCACTCTGTGGGCCCATAGCTAAGGCTATGTTTTAGTCATGGGTATTTTAAGTAAAAGTCATGGACAGGTCACGGGCAGTAAATAAAAAATTCACAGCCCGTGACAGGTCTGTGACTTTTACTATATACCGCTAACTAAAACCTGGGCAGGGGAGTTCTGTGGGGGCAAGTCCTGGGGTGCCATGGGTGGTGGCCCAGGACCCCTGCTGGTGCTGGAGGGGAGGCTGGAAAGCAGAGCGTGGCCCAGGACCCCCGCTGGTATATTGAATACAGCTTATAAAGATGGCACATGCACAATTCCATTTACATTTTAATAGATTTTTTTCCTTTCTGAATGTTATGCTGGTTGAAAAATGGTGAAATAATACAGTAAAATATACACCTACCTTATCAGCAAAGTGCTGGATGATAAAAGATGTGTTTGACATTTTTGGCTTTTGAAAGAATGGGTTCTTGTTGATATAATTGTTATATAGCTTTTGAAGCCAATTTTCATCAGTCCCCTGAGGTAACTATAAAAAAGCAAGCTGTGAGGCTGTTTAATAAAATACTGTTGGAATGTTAACAATGAGGAAGCTACTTACTACCAATAAATGCTATTCAAGCAACAGACATACAATGTGTTGTGATGATAAACAGCATCTGAGTTTTAATCTCTTTCAGAATAGCCAGAAATTCCCTTGGGCAAACCATTTTATGAAGAAACAGGGTCTTATAAAGCAGCTCCGGTACATAACCTGAGAAAGTTCTGTGGGCAGGCAGACCTCCCTGCTATGAACACTGCCCCCGTTCTGAAAGGGCAGTGGCAACACAATTCCAAATGAGCCATAATTTAACTGCCCAAGAGATCTATGACAATCAGGTCAAGAGAATGGTATTGGGTGAATCACTGGGCTTGATCAGTAACTTTTTACCATCCTATGCATGGATTGGATTCTGAAAATCAGGTCAAAAGTGACTTGCTAACGTCACACAGAATCACTTTGGATTCTCTTTCCTATGCCTGTCCTTTACCTTTGAGGCCATCCTTTCCCTTTTAGAGGAAGGGCCTCTAGAGATATGTGGCATAATGGAAGGAAAAATGGAGTTAGAAGTGGGCAAGGAAAAAAGGAGAGGAATGGTGAGAAGAGAAGCCTAGATGGTGCACAGGGCTGGTAGAAGGAGAAGAGGGCAGAGATGTAGGTCTGGTACAGTCAGGGAGTGCTTGAAAGTGAGAAAAGGAAGCTTGAATTTTATGCAGAATAAGAAAAGAAATTAACAAGAGAGCAAATGGTTTTAAACTAAATAATCAAATAGAGATTCTTTATAACTTTAGAAGATTACGAGAATGATCACTTCATCAGCAAGGTGCTCATCTTCTTAATTTAAAAGGAATTAGAATATGGTTTAAACCACAAATTCTGCCTGAAACACAACCCGCAGAAACGTTTTCATACCAGTTCGTAAGCATAAAAAATTAAAAATTACCAAGCACTCTTCATCTAGCAGCTCTAAAATGCCCATTTTAGCTTCAATAAGGTCAATGACTGGTTGGTTGTCATAAAAGTCTATGAGAGCCCATGGGATGTCTTCCTTCATATACTCCTCTTGTTCAAGTTTAAAGACATGCTATTAATGAAAAATGTCAACATTATGAAAAGTACATGTTAACTCAGGAACAAAATATAGGCATTTGGAAAACAATGGTAAGGTAAAATATTTGTGTAACATGCACTAAAGTATAAATCTGAAATATAAGAAAATCTCTTTTCTAAGTATTGCTAATCTTTACAAAGAAGACACCAATCAACACATACAACTGCAGCAAAATATATGTACATACCAGGTTAAATTGTTGTTGCAGTTTTTCATTAGCGTAATTGATGCAAAACTGCTCAAAACTGTTCACATCAAAAGTTTCAAATCTGAAATACATTTTAAAAATTAGGGGAAGATATTATTAGATGGGAGAAAAAAATAAATACATAATCATTTAAAAGTGAGTGCTAATGTCCTATGGGACTTTGAGAGAAAACAGCTGCTTATAAGGAAATTACTTCCTAAACTTTCTGTTTCTTAGCAGCGGTCTACACTTATGGTGGCCTGTACAGTACAGACATTGCACGCCCAGCTAGCCTGGGTATAAACAGAGTAGATGGTGAGGCACTGCTTAACTGAGTAGAGTGTCCTACATGCCTGAACCCTATGCAATATACCCTACATAGCTCTCTACATGCTCAAGCAGAGCCTCCCATGCCTACACTGCTATTTTTAACAGTGTCGTGTCCTGCTGCCAGAGCCTTTCCCCTCCACAGTGAGGGACTCCAGCAGCGGGGAAAGTCTCCTCTCCTCACTGCCTCCCCCTTTCAGAACTTTTCCCTGCTGCCTCCCACTGCTGGAAACTTTCACTGCCCCATCTAGCTACACACCACAGTGAGAGTGGACACAGCCTGCCTTTCACTGCAGTATATAGCTACATGTACTCTACACACCGCTGTAAGTGTAGACAAGGTCTTAGACATAATGACCAAAACCCTGGTGTGCAATGGGGCTGCTCTGTGTTGCAATGGTGGAACAAAGCAACCCTAAAGCTAATGTATCCAGCCATCAGAGAAGCATCATCCCATGTCAAAGTGACAATACAACTTTAAATTGATTTCCCCAAATTTACTTCTGATAAGGTGAATATCAAAGACCAATGGCCTAAGATGTACTAAATCTAAGATCAAATGTCACCTTGAGACAGAGATATTGATATTCATCAAAATAAGAAGTTCCCATTGCCCTTCATGCAAAAGATTTCATGGCGCAGAAGACTGCATCCTTTTGATTAAATGGATGCCAATTCATTGTAGGAAATGCATCATATTTCCCAGATATGTAGGAATAAGAACTGGAAAACAGAGGAGAGTTGTATCATCTGAAAATAATTTTTTTCACCAGAGATAATCTTACCCATAAATGTCCAAAACACCAATAAAAGTGTGCTGCTTTCCAGAAAAATGCAAGGCTTTGTTAATTCTTTCCACAATGAAGTCAAACAGGTGAGAATAGATCTTCTTTGCCAAAGCATCCCTTGCATTAAGAGCTTGGAGTTTTGTCATAGGCTTTATTACAGTCTCTGAGGCAGTGATAATTTTTCGGTGGCACAACCATTGTGCCACTTTGTCATTGTCTAAATCCAGAAGTTCACAGAATATATTGAGATGTTTATCCTCCAGCTTTAAAGAAGAAAAATAAACATTACTAGATCTTATGAAAAGTTGCAACTAATGGATTATTACAAAGGCTAAGATTTTGTCATGGCCCCATTGAACTCAATGGGAACCCTTGCCACCAACTTCATTGGGGTTGGGATTTCAACCTATGATTGTTGGTTTGGTTTAATCAGTTTTTAATAACACAGGCACTTCTTACAAAGGCAAAACTCCTGTTGATGTCAATAGACATTTTTCTAGAATAAGCACTGCTGAAGAGGACCATTTATACAACCAGGGATGGACCAATTAAACTGCACCTCATATGGGCTGGGGACAGCATAAGTGGCTTTAACCTGTCTAATGGTTTCCCTGACCTTGGGATAACCAAGTGCTGGTGTGGTCCAATCGCACAAATCTGAATGGCCTTGAGTCTGACCTGTTTTGCAGAGGCTGCAAACAGCCCCAAGGGGTCATTCCAGAAGCTGGGGATCAGCTGGATGCAGGCACATCTCAGCCACACACCTTCCCTTTGTTCAGCCCCTTTATGCCACGAGTGAGGAAGGGGAGTGGCATAAACACCACCATCATGCTTCTATACCAGTTGAGGATTCTGCTAGGCAGGAGGAATCCCAAAGTGGCCTTAGTTTGCCAGGTTTAGGGCTGCTTTATGCACCCCACACTTGAGACCAAGTATTTTGTACACAGAGTCTTGGCAAAGAATGCTCACAAGGTAGGATGTCCCAAGACAGCCTGTAACAGAGATAAAGGAAGGACGTGACAGGTAGCTGGGGAAGATACGAAAGGACTGGCAATGACCCACCAAATAAAAAAAACTAAATACAATTATTCAAAGAATTTGAATGAGCGAATGTCTTACACTGACTGAAGATTTTTCATCACCAACAGCTGTCATTTGCACATTGCCTAAGTGTAGGATGGCCGCCAGTATTTTAAAAACATCCATCTGAAAATCCTCCTTCAGACCTTAAAAAAAATCCCTATTCATTTGAAATACTCAAAGCAATAGAAACATCCATTAATAAAAAGCATGATCTAGGAATACCTGCAATACTGTATATAATCATTAGCGGTTCTATAAGGACTTGGTGAAGACACTGTTGGCTGCTGTGCAGAGCTATAACTATGCTACTCTCTACATCTCTGGGGATGGGGAGGGCAATTAGGGACAAATCCCTGTATTCTCTTGAGTGCTGCAGGGACAGTTCCGCTTTGCCCTTCAATAGATCACATAAGAGGTAGGAAGACTCCTTACTCCCTTTCCTCCACTGCACACCAGGCTGAGGCCTAGTCAGACTCTAGCTCTAAGTAATTTATACCACTAACAATGAAGACCAATTGCTAATAGCCAGTTGATGTTGCCAAGTCCCATTAAAGCAAATAGCAAAACAGCAGTGCCATAAACAAATTCCGCAGGTAACTACTACACATGCTCCCTAGTTTTTTTCAAAACTTGTTTGTCATTGGTCATTTCAGAGCCAAGCTCGCTTTGCTAATTTATCAATATGTGTTGCCAAGTACTCTCATTTACCTAGTAGAGTGAATGTCTTCTGGGTCTCCATCATATCTACTCTGTCATCGACTCCTTCGATAACAGTATTGCCACCCATTCTTGTATAATTAAATTCTTCTGCATGCCCTACAGATGAAAAGTAAAACTTATAACAATTAATGTACTTGGCAGTGGGACAGAGAGTCTTTCCTCAATAAGTCAGTAGATATGAATGAAAATGGAGTGAAAGCCGTTACCATCTGATAGTTCTTCTAAAATGAGCTCATGGTCTTAGTGTACTTCCGAAATAAAAGGAATCCACATAACAAAACCAGTACAACTGACACTAACCAGCATCCCTTTTGGAAATCTAACAGAGGGCTAAGGATTGATTGGTAGGGAGATGAACTACCATTTTATGCTTGAAGCTGGGTCCTCCAGATTGCAGTTTAAGCTCACATGGAGCTTTTACCATGTCGTTGCTCTGTGGACAAATAAAGAAGCCTTCACTCCCCAGGACTGTCAATATGGCATCCTTCACAAGCATATTCACTAAATAAAGTATTAAGAGTGTGATTTTCAAAGACACCTAAGGACCTGATCCTGCACCTCTAAAGTTACTGGAAACTTTGCCACTGACTACAGCAGGGCCACCCGGGGCGGGGGGGGTGAGTGCGCAAGTGGAGCAATTTGCCCCAGGCCCCACAGGGGCTCCCACGAGAGTTTTTCGGGGCCCCTGGAGCGGGGTCCTTCACCCACCGCCGAAGTGCCGGGTTTTTCGGGGCCCCTGGAGCGGGGTCCTTCACCCGCCGCCGAAGACCCCAGGCCCCCTGAATCCTCTGGGCAGCCCTGGACTACAGTAAGAAGGCTCAAACCCTAGGCAACTTAGAGTAGGTCTACTCTGTGATGAAAAACTTGTGGCACCAAGTCTCAGAACCTGGGTCAGCTAATTCAGGTTCGCAGAGCTTGGGCTGTGGGGCTAAAAATTGCAGTGCCTGGGCCCTGAGACCTGCCCCTCTCGTGAAGTCTCAGGCTCCAGCCTGAGCCCAAATGTCTACACTGTAATTTTATAACCATGGAGTAGGAGGCCCATGAGCCCGAGTCAGCTGACATAGGCCAGCCACAGTCATGCCATGGGATTTTTATTGCGGTGTAGACATACACGTTGGCCTACAGGTCCCACTGAAAGTCAATAAGATTTGTGCTCTAAGACACTTAGGGCTCTTGAAAATCCTATCCTTAAAATGTAACACTGCAAAGGTGAAGAATAGTTTACTTTCTTGAGACATACCCAATTTAAGATGCTTAAATTCTGGTTGCAGAGCAGAAGCACACAGCTGGTAGAATATGTGGTAATTTCGTTCATTCTCTGACTGCAAATGAAAGAAATGAAAACCATGATACTGGAGAAAGAAAAATAAACACGGAAAACACTTGATATTTGACTATAATTGTAGAAGAGTGAATGATTATCCAAGTGTAAATTTTATTGCAATTTAGTTTGAGTCAAACATTGCCTATGCTAAAATGGGCATGCTTTTAGAATTCAGCAAGCACTTTCACTGTGACAAAACCAAGGGCGCTTCCTCTCCAAACCCCATGTCAGTGTGCAGAGTTCTTTGCCAAAACTGTTAATTTAATAATTGATTCAGTTAAAAAACTAACAAGGGCTGGCAAATATAGCAATGTGCACTGCTTCCTTTGGGACTGCTAACTGAAACATTATTCACAGAAAGTGGAAAGCTCTCAAAACTATTTTTATAACCACCTGTTAGATAACAGACGTACAGAGGTAGCTGTTCGGAATACCTGAGAAATTATAAACACAACTACAAGCAAGCAGTACAACATTTTGTTTTGTGTGTTTTTGTAAAAAACAAAACAAAAAACCAACTAACCAACCACCAGATATTTTCCATGCTATTTTAGCACCATTATTTCACAATACAATAATGACTGACACATAATTAGGCCCTGATCCTGCAAACACATAAAACACACATTTAACTTTACATATATGAGAGTGAAGTGAAGTATATTCATAAGTGTTTGCAGGATTAGAGCCTTAGAAAAATAGGTTAAATAAGATTCCACAATGCTACAATTTTTGGATCTCAAAGTTTAGTGTTAACCACAACCTGTTTTGTTAGGTGAAATCCTTTCAAGGTTAAATTATTATGTAAAAACAACGAGGAGTCCTTGTGGCACCTCAGAGACTAACAAAATTTATTTGGGCATAAGCTTTCATGGGCTAGAACCTACTTCATCAGATGCACTAAGTGAAAAATACAGGAGCAGGTATTTTTCACTTCATGAATCTGATGAAGAGGGTTCTAGCCCACAAAAGCTTATTCCCAAATAAATTTGTTAGTCTCTACGGTGCCACAAGGATTCCTCGTTATTTTTGCTGATACAGACTAACACAGCTACCACTCTGAAACCTGTCACCTATTATGTGTTACTGAAAAAAGTTTATGTTTCCAATGTGCTTCTATTAACACTGGTTTTATCAGGGCAAATAAAAAAATCCATCTAAAATTAATGAGATCTTTGATCACTTATATCTAAGAGAAGAATTTCAATTGATTATGCCACCCCAAACAAACAACATGGCTTCTCAAAGAGGAAAGTGGAAATTTTGCTAACCAAGTTGCCAAAATCTCACTTTGGATAGAAATTTTCTAACATTGTTGTAGCTTGGACAGTGCCTGAGTCTGTCAATCACTCAAACTATTCAGTTCAGAGAGCAGTCTAAGACTTTAGATAGCCCATCTCCACAGAGGGTTCAAAGTATCTACTTTCATCTTCCACTTAAACATGTCCAAATATGTGACTTAATCTAGCCAAGTCTCCAATGTGACAACTTGAAATTTGAGAATGAAGCAACACAGGTTTTGCTAGGGGAAAATAAGTTACATTGTGGTTTGCTGTACCATCTAAACTAATTGAACAAAAGGAATAATGTTAATTTCAGTTAAGTAAACTTGCAGGAAAATTTTGTCCTTATCAAATGCCTCAGCTTCATTTCAATTGTGTATTCAAATATCATGAACATTATTTCTTAAACAATGCAAATAAAACATAGCTCAGGCACATCCATTCCTTCTCTCACAAGAGTCAGCTCTAAACCGCAATCTGAAATATAGAATTTCAAAATCTACACAAGCCACGCAGTAAGTTCTCATTTTTATGCCACTGTTAGGAATGACTCAAAATAAGCTCCATTTCCCAGAGAGGCCAATGTACTGCACAGCGCAGTTGATCCCCTAACTCCTCCTCCTCCTCCCTTGGCCCTGCCCCATCTTGGCCGCACGGAGAAGACTTATATTTTTGTGGCTTGGAGAGGAAAAAACAACAACAATGTGGTGATATTGGTGGGAACATAGCGTCTCACTACATTTTTCCCCTGTGAGATCAGAGCCTTTCTGCTGCTCTCCTCCATATGGTATAAGCAGAGACAGAATATACCGTATATATTCGTTCATAAGCCATATATTTTTGGTAAAAAACTGACACATCAAAGAGCGGGGGTTGGCTTATAAACGGGTCTACACCAAAATTTGATGATTTTAAATCTATGGAATCATTGAATTGAATATCTAATACATTGTTGTTTTGTTTACCAGGAGCATCTGCAGGCATGGAGTCCCTCGGCTCCCTGTGGCCGCGGTTCGCCATTCCCAGCCAATGGGAGCTGCAGGAAGTAGCGGCAAACCGTGGACACTGGGAGCGGAGGGGCTCCGTGCCTGTGAACACTCCAGGTAAACAAAACATTCAGGCCCGCTAGCGGCTTACCCTAACGGGCCAGGAGCCAAAGTTTGCCAACCCATGAAATATAGGGTTGGCTTATGAAAGGGTCATACAGTTTTTGCTATTTTTACCTAATCATCTTTGGGGGTGGGGGAGGGGCGGGTTATAAACGAACGGGCTAATGAACCAGTATATACGGTATATGTATAACAGACTCCTATTCCAAACAAAGGTACACACTAAGATTAATACAAATTATGCAATACTTCACCTAACAAAGTTAAACGAGTTGTACAACAGTGATTTCACTGAAGTTGGCTTTTTAAACTTTATTTCACTTACTTGAAAGACAACTCTGGATTTCTCAAGCAGGTACGTCCTCATGTTGGCTCCAATGATTTGGTGTCTCTGATCAAAACTGATTTCAGTATATTTCCCGAACCGACTGCTATTATCGTTGCGTGTGGTTTTCGCATTGCCTACAGCCTATGAACATGGTGAACCTCTTTAATGCCCAAACAGTTTGTGTCAACAGAATCATTCATGCTGTCCAGTATTCAAATGTGAACAAGTAAAGAGGAGTAACTCTCTCAAAATATGACTTAGATCCATAAATGCCCAAAGTTTTTTGTGCCTAAGGATCAATCCGAACATCCAGAGATGGGATTTGGATGTTTATGAGGCCCAAGTCTGGAAATTAGGCTCAGAGTCTCTAGACTAATAATGTAACATGCATATATTAAATGCAATTCTATGCAAACTAAGCACTAAAATAAATAAGTCTCTCTTGTGGTTGGGAGTCTCAAGCTTTTTCTACCCACAATTACAAAACCCCCCACTTCTTTCCTCCTGTAACCATATATCCAAGAATTTTTCCTGCTGTTGCAGACAAAATAATAAAACAACCCCCCACATACTGCAATATACAAACATTTGTTTATTTTTCAAAAGTTCTTTGTGATGGTGTGTGTCTCAATTTGAAAATTTACATTTCAAATATACATAAAAAGATAAAGGCAAACATTTTCAAGTTTGGGTTCCAAAATATAGAACCTAAATAAAGTGACCTGATTTTCAGAGGTGTTGAGATTCAAATCTCACTCAGAAATTAAAGAGAGATGTGGGTGCTCAGAACTTCCGAAAAAATCAGACCTGTGATTTGGATGACTTAATATGGACTTCTATCTGCCATCACCTAGACTGAGTTCAAGACCACCTACAATTATCCATTAACACCCACATTAGCTTGTGTTGTCGCTGAGTTATTACAGATGGTTCCAGTCAGAAAAGAAGGAATTTAGTTTTTGAAAAAGTGGTTAAAGGAGAAGATGGTGACATGAAAAGTGTGACAGCACAAAACTGTAATAAAACAATAAGTATAGCCCACTGAATAGTTACCGGTATAAACATTATACTCAATACTTCACATTTGCAAGAAAGTTAAACATATTTGTGACATGGATAAAAGTGTACGTACATGTTGAATATTTTTGATGATGTCACAGGACTGGGCTCTTAAAATGTATATAGTTTACTAAGAGTTACTTGAATACCTGGAATGCTCATTGACTTCTACCATAGGAGCTCAGCAGCTTTCAGGATTCAGCCTTTAATGAGTATAAAGACCCTTTACTTATACATCCTTAAATTTACCTCTGTTATTGGGTTGGATGCCAGTACTTTATCCTCCACATGCGCATTGCTGTTTGACTTACTGACTGTGGCAAAGTATCTCATAGCATATCTAGCAGACACAGTTTTTCCAGCTCCTGATTCTCCACTGACTATAACAGATTGATTCCTGTTGTTTCTAAAACAGAACGATAAGAAGGAGATTTTAAATATCTTGATAGTCTAAAAGTATATATATGCATGGAGTAAATGTTATTGTGACCAGCACCACTGCCAGCTTTCAGCTTCTCTTTGGTCTTTTGGCTTCTCCTGTTTTGTTTGTCCCCTTCAGGCTGTAGTCAACACAAATCATTGAGCTAGGACCACCTTTGTCCTTTCCCCGTGACAGGTATTAAAAAGGGGGTGTAAGTTCCAGAAACTCTACCCCTCAGTATTTGCCATGAGATTTTTAAATTATATTTTAGAAGAAACAAGCGTTAAACAATGAAAACATACAGTACCTTGCCATTTGTTTATAAGCCTCTTCTGCCACAGCAAATATATGTGGATCCATATCCCCCATGTTCTGCCCACTATATGCATGGATAATGGCATCCCCATATATTGGCAACTGTTTATAGGGGTTCATTGCAACCAAAATGATTCCTATGAAAAAATAAACAGGACAAAAATCAGATGTATCCTCCCATTTTCTACAAGACCTAACAAAAGGTAAGGTATTGAAAACGAGCAACCACAACTAAATTGCTGCGTAGTAAAAGTATTCATATCTGAACTAATCACTATGCAGGGGCCTGGTCACTGGATCAGTCCTTACTCATGCATAATTAAGTTTCTTGAAGCCAGGGTGATTTAACAGATTTCAGGAAAACATAATTCTGATCCTATTGTACTTTCAGCAGCAAAGATGTAAACTTTTTAAAATGTTAGTTTAATCATTTATCTGACACCCTGGGTTTGTTTTTACGTACCACTATAAGTGTAGATAAGTTTTGACTCCACAAAACGAACTTTAAGATTGTGTAGAACAGCAGGTTCATGGAGATAGCTAAGGGCTGTGAGGTCATTTTCACCAACAAGTATGTCAGGATTTCGTAGAGGTGGCAAAGGTGCTGGATCAACAGGGTAATTCAATTCCTGACAATGCAAATTACATGAAACGCACGTGTAAATACATATTGAACTTTTTGGCTACCTTTGTCCTAACTGTTGCATGGATGATGAATCAGTGCCTGATCTTGCATTCTGCCAACACCAGTTAACTTCCAATGACATCCATGGTCATTTTAGTGTACAAGGAATGCAAGATGGGGCCCCTCAATGGCTCATAAAAATAAAGGCTTATTTCCTCTCTCTCTAATATATTATACTGAAACATACCAAGTGTTTTTTACATGAAGCCTCTTCAATCAGTACAGAGAATGAGAGGTTTAAATTAAACATAAAAACTCTGCAGTAGTTTAAATGCAGTTTAGGGAGCATGAGTGTAGCTGGAGTGACCTTTTTCCCAGCTGTCCCGGGTGCTGGAATGGCCTATGGTCTTGCAGACAACTGGTCTTAAGTTAGCTTCTAAAGACAGTTCTATCTTATCACAAACCTTTGACTAGGTGGGGAACATAAAGATGAGATAAAGTTACCTTTTCGTTCCCCACCAAGTCCTAGAAAATCTGGGCCCTAATCTTCAAAGTCCTCAGTGGGATTGACCCAAATAACTATATGATCTCTATGATCATGTCCTTGCATGACAGCTATGTTCTATTGGAACAACGGAACGGTCATCCTGAAGAGTGACATGTGCATGCAGAAGAGGCAACTGGCTCATGATTGTGGAACATGCTTCCCAAAGAGCTCAGATTAATCCTGGACCTCATTGCCCTTCGAAAAAAATGTAACCCCCCACTTTTCTGACCTATATTTCCTTCAATAACTCAGCTTATATCACATTTTTTAAAAAGTAGTCCTTATAAAATGGGGAAAGGAAAGAAAAACAGTCATCTTCTTGTGCTCACATAAACAAATTTGTAAGCTGCACAGATACCAAGGTGATGGGTGCAGTATAACAACTTACAAAGAGCTTCACTCCCATCTCTGTCCTTGCACCTCAGACAATCAGAGAAACATACAATAACTCATTCTCAGGCTAGGGAGGTGTTCACTATGTATTTTGGAAAAAAGTAGTGTCACAAATTAGAGGTTCATAACAGTGTGGTTCTACTGTATATGTACTACAAATCATATACTAAAGCAATGAGTTTACAAAAAAATTATGGACAAGCTCCTCAGCTAACACCATAATTGGCATAGCTCCATTTTCCCTTGTCAGTGCAATGGGGCATACACTGACAAGCACTGGATGGTAAAATTAAGCTCTTTACATTTTTTTTAGGGGATTGCTACTTAGTGTACAGTTTTAATGGCTAGAAAATCCTAAAATTGCAAGAAAATCAAGAACATCGTACTGGCCACAGTCAGAAACAACATCCTGGACTACACAGACCATGATCTAATCCAGCCTCTCATTAAAAATTGAAATAACTATGTCTATTTTTTCTTACCGTTCCATCTTCTAATAGTAGGTGAAGCACATGGTCTCCTGTTCTGTAGTTCTTTGTGATTTCAGCAGACTGCCAAACTTCTTCGTTGTCAGGGATCCAAACCCTGTTGTACTACAACAGCAGAATAAGATAAGCATTAACTCTAATGCTATTTAAAGAACAGACTATCTTTAAAATACATTTTCCAGATATTTTTTTGAATGTGATCTAATGGTTAAAATACAGGACTTGGAGGCAGGACTCCTAGGTTTTATCCCTGGGTCCACTATGGACTTACTGTGTTACCATGGGCAAATGCCTTGTGCTTTAATTATATTTGTAAAAGAGCTATACAGTGTAACCTCAATTATCCAAAGATCTCAGAGGTGCTGGCTCAGAGTTTCAAGTTAAGCAGAAGGCAGAGCACTCTCAATTAAGGACACTGAAAAGAGTGTAAAATCATGCTTACTGCAGAAGCTCTGATTTAAGGAGCATGCACAAGTATCTCTGCTATAAGTATTACACAAGCCCAGGAGTCTTATTCTGTAGGATTTACATGATCACTTCCTTAAAACCATGCAAGGGGAGATTTAACATAGGAAAAATTTTGCAAAAGAAAATACCTACGCAGTTACTTTTCTTTTTATACGATTAAAGACCAAACTCCACAGAATAATCTCTCAGGTCCCTGAAGACAGACTTCAAAGCCTGCTGGATGGTTTCTCTATTTACAGCCAGCCAGGTAGCTCCCATAAGGCCAGCTGGTTCAGCAGGAATCTTTCACCCTTTAGGGATTTTAGCTCAGCCCCAGAGTTAAAGCATTCTGCCCTAAAAGCACCTAACGCTTGACGTGAGCTGCTGAACTGGATGTCTTTTGTAGAAGAGTTGTGAAACAATGTTTATTGAAGTGTTCTGAGCTCCTCAAAAGTAATACTGCTACTTAGGTGCAAAGTATTACCAACATATAACAACTTGCTGTGATACCTGTATATCTTAAATATGCTTTAGTCATGAGACTAAGGGCTAAACAGTGCAGATGTTCCTGTATAAACACTCACTTAAAAAGTATAAAACTTAAGTTATACAACAAAAGTGGAAGGAGTGTGTCCAGCTGCCATCAGTATAGAGTATATATTGTGTCTCTCTCGCTAAACTACTGAATTTATTAGAGAATTTCATTTAGAACCAATGCCGTTCTACATTTTTAATAATTTCCACTGCCACTTTAAAATAAATTATCAAAGACATGATTATCTCTGTTGTTTATACTGGAGTTTGCTCTGGCACAGACCATCTGTTCTTCCTACTGTGAAGTCATAATGCTTTGTTTATGACATCACAGTCATCTCCATAGCAACAGACTGATGTTAACCACAACAGCATTATGACTTCACTGAAAGAACAAGCAAAACTAGCAACAGACTAAGGTGGGAAAATTCTTATCTGAAGTACACATCTCTTTGACAGCAGCCAGGGAACAGAAATTATGTAGGAGAAGTCCTTTTGTACAAATGATCAAAACAATCAAATCTCTACTTCTATTCTGCGAGTGACATAAGAAATACAGTATCATGATAGTAATCTACACTTCCATAATGTCTTCTAGCCAAGGATCCTGAAGCACTTTACAAACACTAAAAGAATGAAGCCTCAAAATATGTTTATGGAGTAGGGATCATCATGCCCATTTCACAGATGGGATAACTGAGGCACAGAGAGGTTAAGTAACTAGCCTAAGATCTCTCAAAAGGTATGTGGCAGTGGCAAAAATAGGATCTTGGGGCCCTATTTTCCTGCCACAGGATAAAACTCCCATTGAAGTCAATAGAAGCTCCTATATTTATGTCCTGCAGCAGATTGGTCTCCTGTTTCCTAGTGCTGTGCTTTTGCCTTTAAAGACCACCCATCCTCCTCCCCACATTAAAAAAGAGAAATAATATCAGCATAATCCTTTATTCTAAATAGGCCACCATAGATGACTATCAGACTTCAATATGCAAATGTTGAAAATCAATACTACTGAATGAATTTGAATAAGGAACGGCACTGATTAATGGCTTTGATATACTGAATGCAGACTAGCTGTTCTAGTGAAGGGGAAAATGCTATTTACCCAGACTAATTATAACATGAAATCCTGAACAATTACCAATTATAAAAAAACAACAGAGTTTTCGCTTTAATTTTCTGAACCAAACAAGCAACTTATTAGTGAAGCATAACAAAAAGGACATGCCGAAGTTTGAAATGCTGATTACATTTGAAATAATTCATTCCTAATTGCTAAACTTTTGTATTCAATAATTGAGCACTGTCTAGATTTTACCCATTACAGAAAAAATCCTATAGCAAAGAGAGCTTTAAAGTTTCATAGATTAGAATTCAGATCTTACACCTTAATGGAGTACTCATGTAATGGAACTTTTTTTTTGCACTTTAGAAACTTGCTGGTTGTAACATTGAGAACATAGTACGATTTTGTACGTGTAATACTTCCTACAAATATTATAGTGCATAACAAGATAGGATGCATTCACATTATGCATCAGACTAACATTCCAGAAACAATTAATAGATTCATAGATTCCAAGGCCAGAAGGGACCATTGTGATGATCTAGTCTGACCACCTGTATAACACAAGATATAGAAATTCCCCAAAACAATTCCTAGAGTAGATCTTTAGAAAAACATCAAAATTTTATTTTCAAATTGCCAGTGACGGAAAATCCACCACAACCCTTGTTAAATTGTTCGAATGGTTAATTTTCAGTTAAAAACGTATACCTTATTTTCAGTCCGAATTTGTCTAGCTTCAACTTCCAGCCAATGGCTTGCATTATACCTTTGTCTGTTAGTTTGAAGAAGCCATTAACAAATATTTGTTCTCCATGTAGATTCTTATAGACAGTACTCAAGTCACCCCTTAACTTTTTCTTTGTTAAAATGAACAGAAGAGCACCTTGAACCTATCACTATAAGGCATGTTTTCTAATCCTTTAATCATTCTTGTGGCTCTTCTCTGAATCCTCTCCAATTTATCAATATCCTTCTTTTTTCAGTTGCCTTCACTTCCCCGCTAAACCAGGCCAGTTTTTAAACCACTAATACAGACTTCTTCCTCAATTGTGAGATTGTGGCATTTTGGGCATCTAGAAAAGTGTTCTTAAACAATTCCCAATCATCACTCACATATTTTTGATTAAATTTTTCCCTCCCAGCTGATTTGGCTCATACTTGTTTTCAACTTTGCGAAAATGGCCCTTTTAAAGAACCAAGTTTTTTTTATATATATATATATATACACACACACACACACACACACACACATATATATATATATATATATATACACACACAAACTTATATATCTGGATTTTAATCTATTTGCACATTATAAATGTTATCAAGTCATGATCACTTGTAGCATAGCTACCATTAATTTTTAGTTCTGTGATCAGTATCTCTTTATTTGTCAATATGATACGGAGACCAAAACAGTAGCAATGATTTTGAAATTCTCAGCTCTAGCACTTACAGCAAAAACACACTCTTCAAAATGAAATAATGCCACAGCTGACAATCTTGTTAAGATCCACTGTCAGGGTTTACTTCCAGAAAATGTCAGGCCTTCCCGGCCCCCGATGATCTCTTATACCATCCCTTTCCTGAAAGATCCCTCTCTGCCACATCCCCTTAATAGAACAGTAAATAAAAATAAAAAATAAAACCATAATAAATAATGGGTGTTCTGTTAAAAAATATGCTGAAATCAATTCCATTTTGTGGTGCAGATTAAGACCATTTGTTGGTTTTCCCTTACCTTTCTTTCTTAAAATCTTGAGGCAGGGTTTCTAAATCTTTTTCCATACTGTGTACTACATCTTAATAGAGAGAGTTTTATTCTTCCAATTTGTTATGACATAACATCCCTATGACAACTGCTTACGTGGAAAAGCAACATTAATAAAGTATTTAGGCTGGTATTTGCAAAGGTGTCTAAGGGAGTTAGGACCCCAATTCCTATTGAATTTTAGTGGGCTCTAGATCCTAACTCCTTTAGGCTCACTGGAAAATCTCAGCCATAATGCACATTTCTGTGTCTTTAATAAGTATTTTTTCCCTTAAGGGAAAAAAAAAAAAAAGGACAAACATCACTGTCAACCTTTGCTCTTCACTTCATCTTCCCTTGGACCTGCTCTGCTTCATCCCCTGTGCCTCTTTGGACAGAATATCCATAAGAGAAACATGTGCACAGAAACAATCATTACAGTATTATTTTTTATTCTTGTTTTTTAAACAGTTGTTCACAGAGACCCTGAAGTGAAATCCTGGCCTCGCTGAAGTCAATGACAAAACTCGCATTGACTTGAATAGAACCAAGACTTCACCCAGATACTTTTTTCCTCCTGCTACTCTGGATATAGTAGGGAACGATCAGCTGCCTCGTTCCCACTTCCCCATGCCACTTGTCTCCTACTGTCAGTGGGTTCAAGTCCCTGTTTTCTCTCCTCCTCTTCTGTAGCAGTGACCCCATAGGAGAACCATATAGGCTGAATCCTTATTTCCAAGCTGCTTTAGAGACATCCAAGCTTTCAAAAGACCCCTAATGGGAATACTCTCTAAAAGGTGACCAGCAAAGTATTTTAGAACAATGGTTTTGTACCATTTTTGCTTCTATGTGATATATACAAACATGTCTGAATTCTCCCCTTTTTCAAGTCATCTTTCCAGGACTCAGGAATAGCTGGTATGAGACCATAGGCAGTGCAGGTACTTCTTTGAAGGCACTAGCTTGTTCTCCAGAATCACAATTTTAATTTAAAAAAAAAAAAAAAGGTAAGTGTCTAGCTTTTATGCTGCCAAAGAAAACCTCAATAAATGTGAATTGAGTGTAAACGAAGCAGAGGTAAGTCTGCAGAGAACCTGGAAAAATAGTTCTGTGAGGTGCCCCATTCATCTCAATGAAGTGTTAGCTCAGATGCCCAGGGATTATCATTTAAGAGAGAGAGAGAGAGGGTCACATATCTGCATCTTTGGACGCCACAAACGAGCTGGTGTTTGGGAGATACCACTACTTACTTCTTTTCCTCTAATCAGGTGGTGGTCCAGGAGCCTACCAGAATCTATGGACATATTCAATCCCTTTTAAGGGGGAGCAAGTTCAAGGAACCTCATGGAACCTACCATATTTTGAATATCTGCATAATCTCATCAGTAGTATCTTATTTTGGTGACTTGCATAGGCAGAGTTTATTTTGTGGGTGAAGCTCAAAAGAGTATCGCCACCTTCCCCCCCTGGATCTGACCCCTGACAACCATCAAGAAACTTGATGGTACTAAACATATCATTCAGTGAACACCTTTCAAACTTCCAATGCCCTTCATGAGTCCGTTTGGTGATGCCCACAAAATAAGGAACATTTTGCACATTATTAAGAAGATATGCAAAGTCACAGAAGTCTTTCTTGAACAAACTACAATCCATAGTAGTGAAATTATTTTTGCCTAAGCGATCAAAGATAACCCCCAAATCAAATTACTAATACATTTTATACCCAAATAAAAGGTGTTGTTTAATAAGATAGATGAAGAAGAAATTTTAACTATTTCCTTGTCTTGAAATACTAGGCTAGACTTTCACTTTTATCGCTGTCACATATGTTGATTTCATGGATACTGTATACATATTTATATTTACATATGCTAAAATAGAACATTTCAATAAATATTATTCTAACCAGACCAACAGTATTATAATCAAACTGCCTAGCCTAGACTGAGCGTGATCATATGTGAGAAACTAAACTATGCTTATGTAAAGAACAAAAAAAGCATGTGACCAAAGTATTCTTCAGAAAGTGTCCCAGCAGTTCCAGGTGCCTCCATTGGTAAATGTAACCAGCCAGCTTAAGGTCGGTTTAATTGAACCCTACCTTGCAAGTAAACACAGAGAGTTTACTTATTCTCCGTTAAAGTTACACCCAGTCTTTCCCCGCCTGCATGACACTATGCTGGATTCAAGAATAGATTGTGTTCTTTTAGCTTCTCAAAAAGAATTTTAGCCACTCAGAAAGAATTACTTATGTGCAAGTAATAAGATGAATAAATATAGTCAGTCCAGACATCTAGAGTTAAACTTGTAATGACATTATGTATTATGGCAGAACAGAGATATTTGATTGTAAATTAGTAATACACAGGCACAGTGTTTACCTTGGTTATTTAAAGAAAAAAGTTAAACAGACAACTTATTTACCATGACATTATAGTGACTGGGGAAAAAACAGGAAGTAAATTATACAAACAAAAAATTCAGTTTACATTTTGAAGAATAAATTTCCCCTTTAGCTTCATGAATGACCAATTATATCCAAAGTTTACCCCAAAGGTGAGAGCTGATATTCTGTATTTCAAGGTGCTTATTTCAGAATTGCCTGAATGACTAGTTTAGCTTGTTGGGACTTCTGCATAAATAATGCCTCATACTCCCCAAATACAACAATATCAAAAGTTTCAAATAAAAGTACTCTTCCGTGATACCCACTTAGGAATTTTAAAGCCTACTTAGGTTACTTCAATTCACATATATGATATCTGATACATGAGAGAGCTTTTAAAAATAATCTGGGGAGGAACAAACTGCATATCTTTGGAATGAATTGCATTAACTTGAACAAACAAATTAAAACATACACAACTACATATATGAGTATCGCTGGCCAACCTTTAACTTAAAGATGCCCTTCCCATAGTAAGCAATAATAAATCCGTCATTCTTGTTCTATTCTATACTGAAGCAAGAAGAGATGAAATATTGTTCAGAAACTTATTAACTTTTCTTTTTCAAATTACATAAAAATGTTAATTGCATTCCTATGTGTCCTATAGACCTGTATACTGATATTACCCATATCCTGCTCCATAGATGCTGATTGTATTTTGTCTCATTAGTCATGTTAAAATTTTCTGTACATGTCTGGCTGTCTCACCTTTTGCTATATAACTTTATGTTCATAGTCAGAATACCAATTAACATATACTATTTTTAAAAAACAAATGCAAGTACAATAATTTTGTACAAATTGTGCCAGATTGTGTCTTGGATATAACTAAAGACTAACACAATATGTTTTAGACATGTCTAAAGAGGTACTACTTCTACCAGTTCAATATAGTGAACCACATCAGTGGGTGAGGGGAGTGAGAGATTGATTTAATATTCTAAGTTAAAACTTCCATGGGTTTCCTACTGCATCTTGTCTTATCTATGGCTGTTGGTCTTATTTTGCAAATACTTAGGCACATGCTTAACTAAATGGACACATGCTTAAAGTTAAGCATGTACTTAAGCATTTGTAGGAGTGGGTTTTATGGATGTGTTTTAGATTAAGATTTCTTTCTTTAGGTCTTTTATAGCACCGACAGCGTATTCAGAGCTGAATAATATAAAAATGTGTCACCAAAGATTAAGTCTTATTTATTCTTTTCTGACCTTAACAATGTAATAAGTAAATAAACATGGTTTAAGTAAAAATGTCCTCAGCTACTGATATAGCTATCTGTGGCTCATGCACTGGTAGCCAGGAAGCTGCACCCAAGGATTCCTCCATACAAGGGGAATCCCTCACAAAACGGGATCCCCTGGATTTCTGTTCTACTTTCTGTCTCCAGGGCAAAGCAAACTCACTGGACATGAGAGCTGGCCCCACAGTATGCAAACTGTAAAGTGATCATAATGGTAATAAACACTTAGCACTTGATCTGAAGGTGGATAATGCTTATAGATGGGGAAAGGGAGGAGGCATAGGGAAGTGGCATGACTTGCCAAACCTCACTTCAGTGTCAGAAACTGGGAACAGAAGCCAGGTCTCATGATTCACAACAGCATTTCACTTCTGTTTCATTATTATTGCCTAGCTGAAGCTCTATACAATTGTGTAAATGTTTGGTTTATTTATTAAAGCAATTCTGCAGGCAATCAGACTTGAAGAATCATCCAGGCAGGATAATCCGCTCCTTTCTAAGTGATAGAGTCCTTATTTTAGTTTAATAAATAACCTATAGAGTATAGATCTAACAGAAACCTGCCGTTTACTAGCCCTGTTCAGTCCCAGGAGAATGGTAAATCATAGCTCATTATTAAAAACAGTCTCTTGGGTGAAAGTCATGATATTTTCCTATAAAAAGTTTTTTTAATCTCAACAGCCTACCATAAATTCAGCCTCTCACAATATCTGGCACTTTTCTTAATGCCCCAGTTCTTGGAGTCCTGTGATTATGCGGGAAGGGTAGTTTTCATTTAAAAGAGCGAGGGAGCGGGGGAGAAATTCTGGCTCCACTGAAGTCAATGGAAGAACTCCCATGGACTTCAAAAGGGCCAGGATTTCCCCCTACTTTGCCAGCTGTCATAGTTGCAAAGAAAAGTTAGTGGATGTGAAGCCTCGAGTACAAAGACCAGAAGGCAGATCCAACGACCCCCAAAGGTGTGTGTGGTATTTTTCTTTTTAATCTCATGCTTCTGGGGGGCTTCACTCACGATTTCTGAGGGACTGGGGTCGGCAAGGCTGGTGCATTTACTCTCCAGTCCCGTACTTTGGAGGCAAAGTATAACCAGAGTCAGGGGTGCAGGGACAGTTTTTATGGGGAGAGGGGTTGCTGATGGAAACCATGTGCTCGGTATTTGTTAACAGGACTTCAAGCCGGGGGTCGGCAGCGCCCCCAGACCCACTGCCCCGAGTTCGGGACTAGGGACCCTCTGGTGCTGCCCCCCAAGCTGGGGGCGCGGCGGGGCTCCGGGGACAGGCACATCCGGCTCGCCCTGCCCACGCAAAACCTTCCCCCCCCCGTCCATTCCCAGGGCGGCAGGTGCCCCTGCCCCGAGCGCGGCGGCATCTCCCTCCCCCAGCCCAGGGCAGGCCCCGGCCGGCCAAGGGCCCCGCGCTGGAGGGATGCCGCAGCCCCACTCGCCCGGCTCACCTGCGTGTAGAGCTCGGCCAGCGCCATGGGGCCGCTCCTCCGCGCCTCGGGGAAGGAGCCGGGCTCGCTCCGCAGCTGGCAGCTCCCGGGCGGGCCCCGCCGCGCCAGGTGTGTCCCGCTCTAGCCCCTCCCGAGCGGGGTGGAGCCGAGCCGACACCGGACCTGCCGCTGGGCCACCAGGGGCCTTCATCCATCCGTCCCCCGCCGGGGCAGAGACCAATCCGGCTTCGCCCCTCCGCCAGAGACCCCCCCCGGGGAACTTCACCCCCCGGGACGTGCGGCCCAGCAGGGCCAGAGACTGAGTGTGGAACAGCGCTGCGTCTTGGCGCCTCGAACCCGTGCGATGTGTGAACATTGTTTTAACAGGGGTTGACCGCGCTCGTGCTGACCTCCAGAGGCGCCTGTTTTAGCTCAAACGGTGGGTAAACGAGGTGGCCCTAAACTTGGCTGGAAAACCAGCAGCGAGGAAGGAGGGCCAGAGCCTGTCCACACAGCCGCTCCCGAGATGTTTTCAAGCATGATGTTGCCCACCCGTGCCTGATCAAACACCGCTGTGGCTAAGGCACTGTCTACTCTGCTGTGCTGGAATTGAGGCAAATTCTCAGGGTGTGGCCCGAAGACAGACAAGGGAAGCAGCAATTTGCACCAATAGCTTACCCTACATTCCAACAACGGGAACAAATAGTGGCTTTTTCTGTCAGTACTAAGGGGTGCACTGGTGCAGCTATAGCAGTGGCTATCATTGGGGCAAATCCCCAGTCTAGGCATGGCCAAACTTAGTTCTGTATTTAAGGGGGCTACAGCATGCAGGGTTTCCCTAGAGAAGGAGAGCAGTCTCCTCCCTGAATTTTTTTTAAGACACCCCAGCTGTATTAAAGAAGCTCTGAATATGTCATTTTCCAAGGTATTAGCTTGGAAATTAGTAACTTTATAAACATTCTCCATCATGTTGTTAGTTGGTTCTTTACAGCTACTGTGTACAGTCCACTCAAAGGAGGCTGGCTCAGTCTGCTACAGCTATAGGCAAAGGGCTCTGGGCTGAGAGTCTGGTAACTGGGGGATTTCCTTTTTTAATTTTGTTGGCAATGAAATGGTGTATTAACCCACCCTTGGTATATGGAATCCAGTGTCCTTAATTTGGAATTAAAACATTTATCCATGACTACATTTTGTGCTCAAGCCAAATGGTTGAAGGGGGAGATTTTCTGAAGCACAAATGAATATTGGATACTTCTCTTTCTTTAGTGGTATTGACAGTCTCCCTCAAAATGAAGAAACATATACTTCAATCTAGTGTTCAAAAATAAAAATAAATAGAATTATTAAATGTAGCTGTTGTGTATAGTTGGTACAGTAACTTACCCCCCTGATTTTTATAATTATTGTACAGTAGTCTTGTACCCCAAAAAATACCCATTGGTACAACTGGAACAGCTTATCTTGGGTAAATCTTTATTAGTAAAAAATAAAATATATATTTACTGAAGGAACCCAGATGACCAAGGGAAACCATTCCTGAGTAAATAAGCAACAACAATAGAAATGTAACTAATTGCATTCTTTATAAAATTCTATTTGGGTTTTTTCCTTACATTTTATTAAACCAACAAGGAAATTGAATATACAAAAGCCCAAATTTAAATACAGTATTAAGGTTGTGACAAATTAACAAAAGCTCAAAATATAGCTAACTATAATGATGTTGGTGTGATCCAGGTGCCAACTGGCAGATGGCATAAAGGGTGTATAGGGGGTTTACAGGGATCCTCTGGGGTTGGTATATGCATAATAATTTACCAAAGGGTGGCATATAAGGTCTCTACCACAAGCCAGTAGCTTACTGGTCATAACAATCTTTGCAAAATGTGTGGTTGATATTTAAGGAGTTATGTATCTATACTGAAAATTATGGTTTTAAAGTATGTAAGTTAAGACAGATGACTAGAAGGTGATAGATTCTGTTCAGATGGGGGAATGTAGTGATTGGGGACTCACCCCTGCAGCATCTCCTGCTGGAGGTCTGGGAATTGGCTCGCTTTCCAGCTCCAGAGCACCCTCTGCAGGCTGATGTCATCCCCACTCGCTGGCTCCCGTATCCCTCCCAGACCCTAGTGCCCCTTTATCTGGGGGTTCTGCCCCAGCAGTATCCCCTCAGTCTCTGGGTCTCCCCTCCCCAGGGAACCTCCAACCCCCTAATCCCACCTTGCCTCAGTGCCTACTGCCAGTCATCATTTAGCCCCTGCTCCCTGAGGCAGCCTGCAGCGGCCACTCATCATTGGCAAGGAGGGGTAGGACCTGCTGCCACTGCCTAGCCCCGGTCTGCCCTTTTGCAACCCCAGTATCTGGTTTAGGCCCAGCACAAGGCCTTGCAGCCTGGGGAGAGGTCAGGATGGAGCTCCCCAGCCCCTCTTGCCTTTCCCCCAGCACTACCCTACCTCAGGTCCCTGCTCAGCTCCCAGACAGCTAGGTCCTTCCCTCTCAAAAGCTAGAGAGGGAG
Organism: Trachemys scripta elegans; assembly: GCF_013100865.1. Classification (NCBI taxonomy): domain Eukaryota; kingdom Metazoa; phylum Chordata; order Testudines; family Emydidae; genus Trachemys; species Trachemys scripta. The sequence goes on along the minus strand of NC_048307.1, from coordinate 62,947,071 downwards.
TCTCCTAAGCTCTGGGCTCACTGGCCTTTTATAGGGCCAGCTGCAACCTGATTGGAATGTGGCCCCAGCTGTGGCTGCCTTCCCCATCAGCCTAGCCACTTCTCACATCCCCAGCCTTCTCCCAGTGCTGGCTTTAACCCTTTCCGGGCCGGAGCAGGTGACCACCCCACTACAGGGAAGTAAATGCTTCTTTCTCTAGCTGGTCATTGTGTGGCTCACAATGGAAGTCTATTTGCATATGAAGCCACCAACTAATCAAGGTTACAAAATTGACACGAGATTGCAAAAATCTATAGAAAGAAACATACAGCAGGAGGGGACCTGGTTTATGAATAAAGATCAAACAACTATTTTGATGTATCTGGGATTTCAAGGAGAGACGTACTATTCTTCATTTCAGAAACAAGCTTATTTTGTGAAAAAGGGATCATAGCCTACCTGGCTGAGAAATGCTGAGCAATGTGAGACATGACAGTAATTAGTTAAGTGAGTATGTTCTAGAACAGGGATCGGCAACCTTTGGCATGCAGCCTGCCAGGGTAAGCACCCTGGTGGGCTGGGCCAGTTTGTTTGCCTGCCGCGTCCACAGGTTCCGGCGATCGTGGCTCCCACTGGCTGTGGTTCGCTGTTCCAGGCCAACGGGGGCTGTGAGAAGCGGTGCGGCCAGTGGGAGCCGCGATCAGCCGAACCTGCGGACGCGGCAGATAAACAAACTGGCCCGGCCCACCAGGGTGCTTACGCTGGTGAGCCGCATGCCAAAGGTTGCCGATCCCTGTTCCAGAATGCATATTATGATTTTATTTTACATGCAACTATTTGTTTCCAATACTTTGACTTGCTACTTCTCGAATCTCTCCCCGGTGCCCCTCTACGTCAGGGTTCTGCCCCAGCAGTAACCCACAATCTTGGTCTTCCCCACCCAGGGGAACCCCCAACCCTCTATCCTCACCTTGCCTCAGTGGCTCCTGCCAGTCACTATCTAGACCCCGCTCACTGGGGCAGACTGCAGTCTGTAAACCACTCATCATCGGCAAGGGGGGTTAGGACCTGCTGCTTTTGCCTATTCCTGGGCTGCCCCTCTGCAGCCCTAGCACCCATGTGGGCCCTTAACTCGGCCTGCAGCCTGGGGCTTAGGTAGGCTGGAGCTCCCCAGCTCCCTCTGCCCTTCCCCAGCACTGCTCCACCCTAGGTACCCTCAGATTCCCAGGCAGCCAGGTCCGTCTCTCTCTAAGGAGCTAGAGAGTGTCTCCTTGTCCTTCTGGCCCACCGCCCTCTTATAAGGGCCAGCTGGGCCCTGATTGCACTGGCTGCAGCTAGGGCTGCTTTCCCAATCAGCCCAGCCTTTCCCCTGCCACAGCCCTCTCCCAGGGCTGTTTTAAGCCCTTCAGGGCAGGAGCAGGGTAACCCCGCTACATTGTTATACTTCTACTTGTTTTCACTATAAACATATCTAAGTGGTGTGTGTTAAGCAGAGTGATGATCCTGAGGTGAAAGTCGTAAGCTGGTGTGTACTGGTTTTTTGGGAGCGGCAGGTTCTGTGAATTCAGTGAGCATCCAGTAGACCAGGGGCTGGTCAGTCCAGGGGGACACTTGGAGGGCTTGAGGGTTGGAGTGAGCCTATCACTAACCTGTATAGATAGAGCTGGGCCTGTGTAGGCCTGGAGGGGAATGCTTGTGTTACCCGTGACTGGTGGGGTTGGGGAGCTGACCCCTGCCAGGCACCGACCGACAAGGCTTCCTTACCGCCCTGGGTATCCCCAGGAGTGTCACAGTTGGTCGGATACACTAAGTTCTCTATGATAGTAAGATAAAGTTCCATTAAAGACACCATCTGGTTTTAGAGCTTCCAGGGCATAGAAGTCTGTGTTTTTGTTTAATTCGCAACCTTAATTTTCTTCTGTTCATTGGTATAATTTGTTTTCCACTTTGAAATAGTAGCATGTTAACCTACTGACAGAATTGCTTTCTGTACAACAAAAGACACGTAGATGAATTTACAGAAAAAGATTCTGTCAGTATGAGTGTGTTTGTGCACGTATGACACTCTGGACCTGAACCAACTGCCCTTTCAAGTCAATAGAAAGGCTCCTGGTGGCTTCCATGGGGTTGGATTGGGCCTCATTTGAATATATCTATTTAAATATTCACAAAAAAACAAAATGAACAGCTGTAGAGTTTTTTATTTTTCAGTGACAGCTAATAGGATACAGTGTTTATGATGCACACATTTACTAAATACAACATCAGACACAACAACATTTCAAAGCATATGTCATTCTGAATTGTTTCGGTTTTCATCCATGTACTGTGGTGGTATAGAGTGAAAACCTGTTTAAAGGCTTTTATTTATCAGATGAATTATCAGCATCTTAAAAAACAAAAGTCATTCTCTCAGAGTTCTTGTATGATATTTTGAAATGCGTTCAGTTTTAAATCTTAAATGATATAGACCTTCAACTTTCAAATGCTGGTGTTTCCAGGTATGGAACAACTGTTAACGGATTTAAAAAAAAATAAACTTTTCAAAGATGAAGTATACCATATCTTTCTAATCTAGTCTACTTGATCAGAATAATCACATTTAATAAAGCAAAATTCTTTAAGCACTTCCAAGTTCCATCTCGGATTAAAGCCTGGGTAGCAATTTGTTAAAATTTGGATAGAAGATTATGTTGCAAAAGGCAGAGCAAAATAATCGCTGGACTAAAAATATACCAAATTAAATGAGGTAATTATTGTGCAACATCTTTAGAATGGTTATATATGTCAAAAGGGACGTTGACAAATTAATAATTTCCAGCATCCAACAGAATCTACTATATCAATAGATAATAAATTAAAATATAAAAGTTGTGTCCACATTAAAAGAGCATAACCATGATTCAAAGGAAAAAATATAAGTTTTTAAAAGATGTTCATATTTGTTTCCACGGTTATTTAAAGAGACCTTAAACCTAAGGTGAAAAATATTTTATATCATAAATCAACACTAAAATTCTTTTTTTGAAAAGTGCATGTAAAATACTGTTATGTAAAATTTTAGATGATTTACCAAGTACACATCTATTTCAACTTAGAAATATTTTCCTTTAAAACATGTCAAGCAGCATACACTTTTAATGTGATATAAATGTAACACTACTCAAACCACTGAGTTTAAGGATAATACCTATAAACAACTTACTACTACTTTGTTAAGGAAACAAGACGCAGTAAGGCTTTATACAGGTAAACAAATTTTAAGAACAAAAATACATTTTAACATAAATTTTCATAACTATGTGTTTAAGTAGTAGATATATTTCCTGATCTACAGTATAAATATACTGTTATGCCAGTTTTATTTAAACAGGAGGGAAAAAGTTTCTATTTTTCTAAATGTTTTCACCTATTTCCTGCTCTTATGCTATTACTGGATACCAGGGCTTTTTCAGGACATATTAACAAGTGCAGTACTTCCTGAAACTTTGAAAGATTAGTACACTCCACCATATTATATTATAATGCATTTGGAGCCAGCTTATATTATCCTTGGCCTCAGAGATAAAGTAACAAACATATTTGAATGAAGTGCTTTTGGTTTACTTTGCATATGAAAATAATTTAAATAATTTAACAAAGATCATCCAAATTAAAGATGCAATTCTTACTTGTAGGTACCTGAACATATCAGTAGTGAGCTATCAAACACAAAAAATGGGCAAACACTTCTGAAAATAAAAAGGCATAAGCATTTCAAAATGGTACTGACAAAGATCAAGCTTTCTTTATTATACATTTTATCAGTCACCATATATAAGGTGCATGTATATATCTCAAATAAAACATAACTGAAATGTATTGGTCTGCTCAGCTGATAGCAAAATTATTCTATAGGTTCGCAGGCTGATTAGTACCAGAACATTCTACGAGTATACCTATAGAATATTTTTCTGTTCTTTTAAAGAAATAAATGTTCATGCTAAGTTGCATGATACATTAAAATATTGCACACTGCAATTTAGTAATGTGCAACTTTTTCATATGTATATTTGAACCATACATCACTGACCATGTTTTAAAATTCAGAAACAGAGTGTTGACCAAGGCCTCTGACTTAATTGTTGTACATTTTGAAAAATAAATTCCACACTGGAGCAGATCTGAGGCGTGAAAGAGGGAATATTCTTTCTGATAATTTCTCATTGTGCAGTCTGGATCTTACAGAACACTTTATAGATTTTTTTTTTAAACCATTTTTCTAGCATGAAGTAACCCTTTTGTTAAATAGGTTCATTGAACTATGTGGATAGATTCACAAACTGCACAATTTTAAATACTCCCCTCCCAGTCAGTGTTTGTTGTATGTTTCCAGAAGCCAATATATAGACTAATGAAGGTATTGGACTACTCAAGGAATTTCTCCTTTCATTCCAGCTATTTGAGAATACATCTTAAAAAGTGTGGCAAAGACATAAAATGGATGATATTGAAAAAATATAATGCCACTTCCTTGGACTAAAATTGGACAAAGTAAAAACCCTGACCAACTACAAAATATGAAATAAATATTATAATCATGACTGACTTTTGTTCATTTTGTCACAAGACGAGTATTTTAGTGCCCTATCTTTAAAGAAAACTATCATCTAACTTCCAGTGTGCTACTTGTGCTTAGTTACCATTTTTCTGTCCAGGTGATATTTGTTGACATTTGCATAAATCCAGTTAAACGAATAGATTGCATTGGACTGTAAACAAAGTTGATAATAAAAAGTGAAGTCTCTTATTTTAGTGCCTAATAAAGGATACTGTCATACATTTTAAAGAACACAATACTCAGCAGCAGTTTAATATGTTTAGTAAACCACAGTACTAACAAATGAACACCTATGTTATATCGCATAGTAAGCCAAAAGACTAATACTTCATAATTTATGCCATACTGACATAAATAAGGAAGCTGTTTAACAAATTATTTTATATATTGCCAGTTTGCTATGTTTAAATTGTCAAAAACTCTAATGGAGAAACAGATTCCTACATGACTATGTATTCTACTACAAAATGCATTACTTCCAGTCCTCCACTTATTGTACCGTGTCTGTCCTTATTGGTCCCTGCCTATGAGCAGATTGTGTATGGATTTTAATGTACACTATTTAAATATGTTACTAAAGATCTAAAAATGTCTCTAGGCAGCTGAAGACAATTTTCGCCCAAGCCCTATATTCATACTCTGGAAACGTAACAATCAGTAATGTGTCTACATGAAAATAATGACCTATACAAATGCACATCTTTCTGCCAGCCTTCCAGTTGTGGTACAGTTATGTAGATTTGCAGCTACCCATACTAAAAATCTGGGCATATACAGTGTTGTCCCTTCAAAAACGTATTTTCAGTGGCTCACTAGGGTTTTAATGGATTCAGATTTCAGGCAACAGACTCATTGTCAACAGCTGACAGTGCATCCTTGGTTCAGACACGTGAGATGAATGCTAGGCCCAAGCTGGCTGGAATTTGAATGGTTTCTAATGCAAGGGAGGATGGATTAAATGGAAAAGTAACAGGAAAGATGTGTTTAGCATCCATTAGCAGCTGAGGAGAGTCTTTCCTGTCTCGTAAACGCATCTACAAAAGATAAGAAATGGGTTGTGTTAATACTTCATCTCGCAGCAAAGGCAGATAAAAAACAATCATGTTGCATTTGAGTTGTTTAGTATCATGCTTTTTTTGTAAAAAGAAAAACCCATTGGCGCTTATCAGTTATACTTGATTTTCAGTTATCATTACTTTGTGGGCTTTAAACATTCTCTTAAGAAATTATTAAAAAGAAAACACGAGTTTTTGTAAAAAGTAAGAATTGTTAAGCTTGTCATACTAAATATTTGAATACCGATCAGTGCAAAATATATACATATATATTTGGCAGCTTGATCTGGACCCTTTATAACAGTTGCGCACATAAACTGAAGCGGCCTCTGGGCAGCTTTGGATCTGCATGTCTTTCCTTCATAACAAAAACTGAAGAAACATTTAGATTTTCTGCAAAGGGTAGGAGACCTGTCTGGCATCTGTTAACTGTACCTCTTCGGGGAGTATGCAGAATGATTAATTTGTTTTGTTTCAGTTTTATCTTGTCAATCTCCCTTATCAATCTTATTGATCCCCTAATACAGTGTTTCCCAAACTTGGGATGCCGCTGGTGTAGGAAAAGCCCCTGGCGGACCGGGCCTGTTTGTTTACCTGCCCCGTCCGCAGGTCCGGCCAATCGCAGCTCCAACTGGCCGTGGTTCGCTGCTCCAGGCCAATGGGAGCTGCTGGAAGCGGCGCGGGCCGAGGGACATGCTGGCCATTGCTTCCCGCAGCCCCCATTGGCCTGGAGCAGCGAACCGCGGCCAGTGGGAGCTGCGATCGGCCGGACGTGCGGACGGGGCAGGTAAACAAACCGGCCTGGCCTGCCAGGGGCTTTCCCTACACAAGCGGCGTCCCAAGTTTGGGAAACACTGCTCTAATAGATACCAGGAAGAGCAACTTTAAAAAATAATTTTTAAAAATGAACTAACTAGCCAGTTTTCCTCTGGATTTTCAAAATGTTTCATATTTTCCAAATTAGAAGAGCTGAATTGAGAACTTCTGATATGTATGGCTCAGTTTTCAAAGAAGTCTCAAATTGACCTCTTGTGTGAAAAAAATGTGAATGAATGGGCTTTGCATGTACAAATTCCATCACTTGCATTTACAAACGTTAATATTTGAAAAGTGGGCATAGTGGAGTGTGCACAAATAAAGATACAGAGATAGAAAAATTATGTCATCTTCTGAAAATCAGGTACCTAGAATTCATTTTAAAAATAAATAGTGATAGAAAGTCTACATTAGTTTAAATCTGCAAATAGTAGCACAAATTGTGACAGCCTACAATAAACATAAATGTGTCGGTACCACATCTGTATTACAGAAGAAGAAAAGAAAATGTGGTTGACAAGCTTACTTTACTTTGAATATCGCACTGTACTTTAGGACAATACCTATTTTAGCTCACTGATGGGTTCTTGTGGAAATAACCAAACAATATGTGGGGCAAAAAACAGTCTTACCTGTATCGTACGTATAAATGATATTGAGACCCTTTCTTCAAACTCATTAACTGGAGTATACAAATTCAAAACTTTTACAATCTGTGGAGAAAAACAACAGTTCTTGGTTTCAGTCTTTTGTTGATTTAAATATATATGCACCCTATTCTTAATGTTTAAAAATACCTTTCTAAATTAGTTGTTTACAAGTACTGGTTACAGTTTTTTTCAAATCAATACATTAGGAATTTTCTTACTCATTTAAGAAATTGCTATATGCTATAAGAAATTAAGGCACATATTTAAAATAAACAAGCCTTTTACATTTTTTTTATGTGAACATATATAGCTGTACAATATTATTAAACAGCTGATCCTGGCACACTGACAAATCCTACTTCTTCCATGACAGCTACACGAAATTGATCAGCTAATACCAGGATAGGAGGAGATTAGAGGTTGACGACTGTTTTTAAAATGTAAGATTTAGCGCTTGCTTGCTCTCTCCATCCTTCATACATCACTTGTCTTCTTAGATTGTGTGTCCTTTGGGGCAGGGACTATTGTCTTGACACATGTGTGGACAGTGCCTAGCACACTGTGGAAATTACCAGAGGACAAATCAATCAGCAGCAAAAATATCTTAAATCCACTGAAGTCAGTGGAAATGTTGCTACTTCCTCTACCTGAATTTGGTCCTACATTTTTTGGACCCTATCCTGGTCCCATCAAAGACTCTAGTAAAATTTCCACTGATTTCAAATGGAACAAGTTAGAGCCCTAAATGCAGGACGAAGACCCCTAACCAATGAAAAGACAGACATAAGCAAGGGGAGCATCAAATGATACGGAATATACTTCTTTAACTTAAGTAAAAATTTCTGTACTTTTTTCATGATTCTATTTTTTTTTTTTTTATAAATTTGAAACTTCTGAAATTGTAACTTTTTCTCAAAGTGCAAAAGCAACTGGTGTTTCTACATTTCTGATGCAGGGATTGGGATTGGGCTGGCACACAGTAGTATGGCACACAGACATCTCTTATTCTTGGAGTCAAAGGCTTGGCCTACACAGTTTTGTACAGATAAAACCATTTCGATCAGTTGTAGTGTTTTTTTAATTGAAATAACTGTACTGGTACAACTCTGAGTATGGATGCAATTACACTGGTATAAAGGAGCTTTATGCCAGTTTATCTTATTCCCCTTAGCAATACTAGTATACGGCACGTTTGCACATCTATAACTGCATTCACATTAGGAAGATGATGCCATCTTAACTATACTGGTATAGTTAAGCAGTACAACCTGCAACTTATTTTGTGCACAGACCTTGGGAGAGGACCCACTACACCATTTGACCTCTGTTTTCATTATGCTTATTTACAACAACATGAGCAGATATACCCACTCTCTGTGAGATGGAAGCACATGCAGGTCTAGAAAAACACAGTTTAGAGGTGCGCATAAATGTAACAGCTGGATTACCTGTGCAGTAGTTAGAGCATTGCACATTGAACAAATGGCTTCTGCATCTTCATCCGTCTTCTTTTTCACCTGCAACAACTGTGCAGCCTGAATGAGAGGCTCCAGTGTTTCTTTAGCCCCACTATTCATCAAATTTTTGTCACGTAGCCATTCTTCAAGTTGACTCACATTGTACCTGTTAAAAGAGGAAGCCCCTCAAGAATGTTTTCACTCTGACTGTTCAAGTCTGACCAAATATCAAGAACTTTAGATTTTGTTTAATTAACGCCCATATTTTGTTTTTGTGGGTACTTCCCTCACACAGTACCTAGTTATAATTTCCATTAAGTTTATTTCCATAGCAGCTCCCCTTCAATTGATTTTCCTGAGGCCTGTTTAATAACCCTATGCTGTGCCATTAGAAGCCTTCGCACCCTGAGTTCCAAAGAATATTTGAAAATAATGGCCAAACACTATCTACCGCTTCTCCTCCTTGTTTGGCTCTGTTCAGATGTACGGCCTAACTCTGTTCCCCTTATGGGACTACTCTGTGCAGTTAAGACAAGCAGAATTTCACCCTTGTATGTGTAGGCTGAGATTTTCAAAGCTTCTTAGGAGATGAATATGATAACGCTATACAAACAGAATATACTGGGCAACAGGCACCAAAAAATGAATAAAATGTGTCCCGTATTGGGAAAAAGAGGAGCGACAACAGATCTAAACACATCATGTGTCCACTGAGCCACAAACTGACAAAATTAAGCAATGAGGAACATTTGTTACACTCCCCCCCATATTGCACAGTAGCAGGTGTTGCCCATCTGGGCTGACTTGCATATAAAAGGGAATTAATTTTGTTTCCTCCCTAACTCCATCCTACAGAAGCTTTGTTTGTGGAATCAGAATTTAACCCTAAATTAAATAATGGCTTCCTGGTGAGAAACCCTCAAAACCAGCATAAAGGAGTCCAGCACACTTCTTTCTTAGATGGAATGCTTAAATACAACTATTATTCAAAACAATTATCTGATCTTAAATTCATTATTACAGCCAATGGTACATTTAAGAGGCGAGTGAAAATACTACGGAGCGCGTTCTCACCGTATCTGCATCCCTTTGCTCCAGGAGCACATGTCCTTGCGCAGGAGGAGGTTATTCAGGGTTACTGCCCCAGTGATGTAGAACGTTTGCTTGACAACTTGCTTGATCAACTCCGGATCCATACCATGCTGACACATTACCGAGTGGAATGTGTTCAGCTGTCTAATGATAGAGTCCAGCGTGTAGGTCCCTTCATCAGCAATACTGGACGTTCTCTTTCGCAGCCCTGGTGGCTTTACCCCTGAGACGCCTTGAATAGTTTCATGCTCCAGCATTCCTGAAACTGCATTTGATTGACAACATTATTACTATAGCTGAAAAATGCCCAAATATATACACATTTTTACAAAACAATAGTAATTAATATTTATGTACAAGGAGTAGACTGAGCTTGCTATTGGCCACCACTGTATCATTCCAGCTCTTTTCTAATTGCCCCACTAATTTCTGCAGAATCTAAGTTAAGTTTCCATTACAATTTTAAAAAGAGCCCAGTCTGTAGGGTTGTAAAGAAAGCCTGAATGTGGCTCAATACAGTACTGTTTTCCTGAGTCTTCAATTAGATAAGCAATAGCTCCAGTGGAGCTAAGAGCTGCTCTATTCAACCAAATGATGTGTTGATTCTGAAGCCTAGAGAAAATTTAAATGTCAATATTGTCTTAAGGGAAGATACATTAATTTAATGGGCTTTGCTTAGAGAGCTGGAATAAATCATTTTAATTGAAAAAAATGTGAATTTAAATATCAACATTGTTAACTATTTCACTGCTGATAATATTATTACTATATTACAAGCATTTATAAGGTACATCCAGCTATTCTGTCATTGTGTGTGTGTGGGGGGGGGGGGGGGGGAGCGGCAACAGAGTTATGCTTTCATTCTCTCTCCCTGATCTCTGCTTATACGAGTCATTTATAAATAGAATACTAGTAGGGTATTCTATGTACCACTTAAGGGAAAATACAAGAGATCACATACTACCACCATTCTCATTGAGTAGGAAGAAATTTCTTTTGATTAATGTAGCTGGAAAGTTAGAGGAATTTAATTTTGCCTTACCAATCATTGGCTGCAGTATATTCTCTAACACTCTGACGAGCTGCTGGTAGATCTGAATAGCCAAGTCACTCAATACCTGTCTGTATTCAGCCAAGTCAAAATTGGTGAGGCAGTGTTCATTCTGACGAGGTGTGTTGTGCTTCATAAATCCCTGAATTCACAAAACAATGGAAACAAATGCTTCAATGTACAAAAATAGCATGTATATTTTTTCTTACTGTAGGTGAGTAATAGTCCTTTGAAAATTCATTCCCATCCTTCCTCTTACATCCCCAAAACATTTCATTTAAAAGTTGGTTCTTATTGCAGCTAACACTTGGATTTGCATTTTGGATATGGATCACATGACTTCTGTCATAGGTCGAGCTTGACTTTATTATATTCACTGCTTTGCATTATATTCAGCATTAATGCAAGGAACCTACACCTCTGTATCTTGTCAGACGTTAGCTTCAGCAAGTTAGCATAAGACTTGAGGCCTATGAACTTTAAACAGATAAACTTAAAACAGATAAACGGCCCAACGGAAACGCCAGGTATTGGGGAGCTAAAATAGAGTGTTAAAGGGGAATTTCTGACCACAGGAACGTGACCCGACCACAAGAATATTATGGCAATAAATTGACATACTTAACAGGTACATGAGCTACATCTACAGATACCTAACCACAAGAGGGTCATGGTAACGAATTAACATATATGATAATAAACTGAGCTCACTGATATGCTAACCTGTAGGAGAAGGACACTCCAACATTAGTAAGGTGAGGAAATACAAATAAGGAAAAGGGGAAAAACCCTTGCATCAAACATTGTGGTGTCAGCGTATCATATTATACAAGTTGCATCCCAGCTTAGGGATCGTAGGAGAAGGAGATGTAGTCCTTGGGAGATGCCAGAATGATGGCTCCTGGTGATGAGGGGGAGGTGATGGCTAACAGTTCAGGCTGTTCTGCAAGGGATGGTGTGAGTATATGGGCGTGCAGATGTGCATTCTGTAGTATCTCTTTCTACCTTACTGAGTTGGGGTGTTTGTGACTGTGTAAATGTATTGATAAACTATTTGTAAATATATAAAAGAGTTCCTGTAGTGAGTGTTGCAACTGTGCACACTGGGGTTTCCAACTATATAATAATTTGGGCCTGGTCTTGGGACAAAAACCTGTTGAACCCTCAAAATAACTCGGGATTCGTAAGTATCAATATAATTAATACATAATCTGTAGATCAGGCTACACTGCTTTGAAACTTCAAGTATCTGAGGCATTTACTGCAGTTACAAATAAGCCACTACCTTCCACAAATAGTCTTTCTAGGCCTTTAAAGAATTGTATGAATAGACAGGCGCATTTAAAGACTTCTAAGGCTACATCTACATTGCACACCTCTTGCGGTATTGTGTAGGATAGCTACACGCTGCAATGAAAAGCAGTCTGCATCCGCACCACAGCGTGTCAGTGAAAGTCTCTGGCATGAGGGAGGCAGCAGGGAGCTTCTGGAGCCCTGCCCTGCTGCTTCCCCCCCACCAGAGCCGTGCCCCACTGCCAGAGTCTTTTTTACTGTGATGGGGAAAGGCTCTGACAGTGGGACACTACACTGCTAAAAATAGAGCAGTGGAGACAGGAGAGGCACTGCTTGGGCGTGTAGAGAGCATGTAGGGTACATGTGCCTCACTGTCTACACTGCTATTTAGACCCATTCTAAGGGGGAGTGTAACATATCTACTCTACATGCTGCTGAGAAGAATGTGCAGTGTAGAGGTACCGTGTCTTTTTTTTATATTATTCAGATAACTAATTTTGCCACCATCATAACACCTTTCATCTTGAAGGATTACAGAGCACATTAGAAAGTTAAACTAATATAAACACTACACTGAGGGAGATCACTTCATGCAGCATTGAAATATGGCCACTTCTGGAGTGAGATGTGAATAGGGTTTACAAGCTTAGAGCAAGGCAGCACAATTATTCATTTCCTTTTCTAAACAGAGATACAGGGGCAGATTCTCTCTCATGGTCAATCTCCAATCGGTGCAGGAGAGTGGGTGGGTGGAAAGTGTCAGAGCCTCTCATTTTTTGGGCTAGTCTGTGCCCTGCTGTGAGTTTGTAAAGCCTCAGAGATATGCCAACATACACCACTGGTGCACAGTCATATGCCAGTGGAGGCTCAGCATAGCTGAGTGAGCTCCTTCCCACATTCTGCATGGCAGTGGGCAGCGTCTGGTGCAGGAGACACTTCTGCCAGCTTTGTGGCAGGTGAGAGATCCCACCCTCCAGTTTTATCTTGGGGAATTCTCCGTTGGATGGTTAGGGAGAGAATCCCTCCCATAATATCTAATTAAATTTGCAGGAAGGAATCAGATGAGTAACTATGTTCTACCTTACTTGAAATGTGTCCAGGACACCAGGGTTAATGGGCTAACATCCTTACTTTTACAAATAGTGCCATGCATCTCTAACTACCAGAATTAGCTAAAATCTTAATTTCGTATGTAATCTGAAAGATGGCACCTCCAGCATGATGCCCGCTAGCACCATGCTGGGATACTGGTTCACTATGGACTTGCAGTGCCATCTACTAACTTACCACCACCTATTCCAAAACCTCTAGGTGTTTCTTAGAGATTCTGCCTAACTTTGAGATCTGATGGGAACACAGATTGATAACACTGGCATAATGACACTATGCAAGCCCATCTGGTCTGGGCCCTTACTGTGCCAGTCATCTGTCTTTCTTGGTCAAAGATCATCAATGATTTTGAATGGTCAAATGCTGTGAAAACATTGTGAACTTGCTTGACATTATCAAATATGCCTCATTTGTGAACCATGCCATATCTGAACCCACCCTTTGAAGTTGAACCGTTAGTGCACATTAACTGTTGTACCTATTTTCATTTTGCATTTTAACAAAACAGTAAATTTAAGGGAAAGGTCTAATATGAATCATATGGTAAAAATTAAAAAACAGGAGTGGCACTTGCCTCTTCTCCACTATACTGCTTCAGACAGTGCAAAAATCGGCAGGTGTTAGATAGCCAGAAGGAGACCGTTTCAAAGTCGTCACCTCTTTTCTAAAGACAAAAACAAAGACATTTGAGTTTGGACTCATAAGACAAATTGAAAAAGAAAATGTTAGTAATTAAAACAGATAAAAAAAATACACGCTATACATCCATTTTCTTCTGGTAGTTGTATAGACTTACCAGTATAGTAATGTTGATGTTTGACAGTTTATGTATACTGCCATAACATTATTTGAAAGGCAAGTGTTTTTTTTAAATGGTGAAATTCATTTTTACCCTCTCTTAGAAGTTTCAATATATTATTTTTCAAACCAATTTTTTTTTTTTTTTGCAATTTTACAGACATTTCCCCCCCGTCCTGTGAACTGAGCTGAAATCTAGGTGACTCCTTTTGTTACTACACTTTCTCTTACCAGTATTCACTGTGCCACAGTATTACTGGTTTCAGTACACCGCAACACTGAGAATAAGGATGTACAGCAGGGGGAGCAAAAACATAACTTAGAATTTGGAGGACTTTCACTATCACTTTATAACAATTTTAACAAACCTGACACATGTCCACTTAAAAAGAAAAAACAAAGCCCTAGGCTTGCTTTGAACCTAGAAACTGGTTCGTGAACAATTAAATGTGAAGCACTTTACAGAATGTGCAGTAACTAATTTAACTAGACACATTGTTCTCCCTGGAGTATTCATATATTGTCTTAAGTATCCGAACTCCTGCACAACTGGTGTTTACTAAAACTTTTCCAGAAGGCGTGGATTGCTTAAATGCTTTTCAGAGTCATGGTAGCTGTTTTGTTTAGTGACTGAAAAATGCCCTGACAAAAACTACATATGGGAATCTATTTAAGTATATCAGGGGTAGGCAACCTTTCAGAAGTGGTGTGCCGAGTCTTCATTTATTCACTTTAATTTAAGGTTTCGCGTGCCGGTAATACATTTTAACATACATTTAATAATACATTTAGAAGGTCTCTCTCTAAGTCTACATTATATAACTAAACTATTGTTGTATGTAAAGTAAACAAGGTTTTCAAAATGTTTAAGAAGCTTCATTTAAAATTAAATTAAAATGCTGATCTTACGCCGCCAGCCTGCTCAGCCCGCTGCCAGCCTGGGGTTCTGTTCACCTAGGCTGGCAGTGGGCTGAGCGGGGCCTAAGGCTGGGACACCGGCTGGCAAGGGACCCCAGACCTGGAGGGAGGGTTCAGGGGTAAGGGCAGAGGGCTGGGTGTGGGGGGGGGTTCAAGGGTCAGGGCAGAGGGATGGGGGTGCAGGGCAGAAGGCTGGGTGTGGGGGGGGTTCAGGGCAGAGGGCTGGGTGTGTGTGGGAGGGTTCAGGGGTCAGGGCAGAGGGATGGCGTTGTGGGGGTGCAGGGCAGAAGGCTGGGTGTGTGGGTGGGGGTCAGGGCAGAGGGCTGGGGGTGTGTGAGGGTACAGGGCAGAAGGCTGGGTGTGTGGGGGGAGTTCAGGGCAGAAGGTTGGGTGTGTGTGGAGGTGCAGGGCAGAAGGCTGGGTGTGTGTGTGTGGGGGGTCAGGGCAGAGGGCTGGGGTGCTTGGCTCGTGGGGGTGCTCCCAGCCCCCTGCCCTGAGCTGCTCATGGCAGGGGGCTGGAAGGGATATGCCCCATCCCTACCTCTTCTCTGCCTCCTCTACGGAGCACCTAGCACGCTGCCACTTATCCCCCTCGCAAGGGCCATCAGCTGATCGGCGCAGGGAAGGAGAGGAGGACGGGCAGGAAAGCACCACGCTGGGGGAAGAAACGGGGGGGGGAGGAGCTTGGCTGCCGCAGGACCAAGCTTCTGCCTCCTGCCCTGCAGGGGGGAGCGGTGGGCGGGGGGGAGGAGGGAGGGGCTGAGTGGGGCTGGGGGCCGGGACCGCGGCAGGCAGCAGCGTACCACTCAAAATCGGCTTGCGTGCCGTGTTTGGCAAGCGTGCCGTAGTTTGCCGACCTCTGAAATATATTAATGTTCACTGGCCTCAACCTTTCTATCAGCTCGCAGTACAGTCCTTAGAATTACACACAACCACCAGTGAATCTCCCAACCAAAACAGCAACTGAAGTATTTGGCTTAATAGTGTAGCATTATGGAGAGGACTGGAAGGGTTTTATAAAGAAAGAGTTGTGCAAGTGACTATGTGCACAAAATTATACATGCACAGATGGAGGGCAGGATGAAGGCTCTTTAGGATCAAACAAGGGTTAATATAAATTCTGCTGTTTTACTGCGTCAAACTGTCTATACTATCTTGTGAAACTAATTCTGTGTAACTCTATTCCTAGCTATGATCTGGGGACAGGTAACAGCATTTTTGTGATGGGCAGTTATCCGTGGGAAAGACTTACTAATCAGTAACTCAGAGCCAAATCGGTGAAAGTCTTTTTTCTATTCTTTAAAACAAAAGCAAAAGTAGATTTCAAGGTACATTTTCATAAAAGGACATGAAACAACTAACCTTCAATACTTTTTTGATGCCATTAATAGTGGAAGTCAGCAATGATCTCACTTTTTGATCATCATTAAGGTAATCAGCATGGCGGACACACATGAATAATATATATGCTGGTAGTCCTGGGATCAGATTGACTGCTACACCACGTGGTTTCAGATCTGGGGAAAACCACACACACACACACACACACACACACACACACACACACACACACACGTTATTTTTCTGACAATGCTATTAGATCACAGAAAAATCTTTGCCTGTAAAAATTTTTTATGAGAATTACAAAAGGCATCGCCAATATTTGATATAGTAAGCAAGGAGGATAACATTACAATAAAGATGTATACAGTTGAGTTAGTGCATTGGAGAAATCTCATCTTCCTCCAAAATATTAGATAAACGACATTGCCAAATCTAAAATACCAAACTACCCAGATCAGTTATCTGATCTGATGAGGCAAATCCCAAGTTCCTATATTGTTTATTGCAAATAAGGAAAATATTTACCTAAAATAAGATTCTTGACCAGTTTTGGCTCATCATCCTTCTTATATTCTAACATTCCTTGGAAGTCCTTTTCTTTCCGTGGAATATTAACTGGACGTATGGGTTCATCAATGATTTGCCCAGGCGAAATGTTTTCCATCTGGCCCACTTTAAGAGGGAGGGAAAAAAAAAACTGAGAAAATATTTTCCAATGCAAGCTTTACACGACAGCAGAAATTCCTATGCTCTTACTCAAGAACTCTAATATTTGTCATCAAGGAGTGTTATTTGATTTAGCCTAATACCTCCCAGTACAACTCCCATTGTGCTAAGAGATTTAATTCCTGCTAAACATATTATAGGATTGCATCCTCCCTTTTCATCAAAGTGGAAGTGTGTGGGTAACACCCATTAATATTTGTTAACCTCCCCGTCAGTGCTCCCAATGAAGTGATGAGAAAAAGACCTTTCAGGCTGTTTTTAGAAATTCAAAACAATTAATTTGTTTTGATTTGCTGGATTCCACGTCAACAAAAGTGTAAGAACCAGAAATAGCATTAGTTACATACTGGATTATATTGCAGTGGTCACCATTATGTATACAGCAAAATGTTAGCATTCTTAAAGGTATGTCTTTGTTACACTAAGTGAGAGATGGTGTTTGAAAACTATTTCAGACCAACCCCTTTCTACATTAGTTTGGCTAATCAGCACAGACAAGGACAAACAACTTTCATAATCATTTTCACAAACTATGCTTGAACCTAAGCATACCCTGAAGTGCAGTTTGTGAAAATGATGTTGAATGTGGTGTGGCTCTATCTACAACAGTAAACCAATGGTGTTCAAATCCTGTTTAAAATCAATCCACTTTTAAACTTTCTTTGAAATGATTTCATTAGCTTAGAATCAGACTGTTACTACATGACTAACTTGATTTGCATGAAATGTATCATTCCTTTCATCAATCCACCTTCAATTTGAATTGTAGTGCTCATGAAAAAGATGGGCTATTTACCTTGCATCTAATTGGAGTTTTTCGAGCTGTATGATACCTATCTGTATTCCACTTCAAGCCTGAGATAGAAGATTTTTACTAGCAGTGACATAGGTCCGCACCTGTGCACTTCCTCTCCTTGTCCTCTGAATTGAGGGTGTAAGGGTCAGTGGCGGCCTCTCCACTTCCTTCTCTACCATGAATCATAAATGAAGGATCCAAAGCAGAAGGGGGGGGGGGGATGGGTAGTTGAATACAGATAGGGACCACACATCTCAAAGAATTCCCGTTACTATACAAGGTAAATAACCTCTCTTTCTTCTCTGAGTGCTGCTCCCTATGTATATTTCAGCCGAAATTATAGCCACAAGAAAGTAACCTTCATAAATAAATGACTCCGCAAGTCTGTTGCTAGGGGTTCAAACAGGACTATGTTAACAATGAGAGAACAAAATTAAGATCCCATGTTGGAGCATGTCTTGTCACCAGTGGGAAGATTCTGACTAGATCTTTTAGAAAATGTACAGTCACTGGATGGGTGAAAATAGAGTGACTGTCAATTGGAGGGTAACAGACACTAAGAGCAGCCAAATGTACCCACAGGGAGCGAAGGGAAAGACCTGAGGATTTCAGGGAAAGCATAGCCCAAAATAGTAGGATGTCTGATTCTTCTGGGGACATCTGGCAATGAAGAGATCAAATGGAAAATCTCTTCCACTTAGATGAGAAGCACTTTCTGGTGGATTCCTTTCTGCTGCTGTTAAGGATTGTTTGGACATCTGTTCTAGGTTCAACGTTCATCCAGATACCATGCCGTGAAGTGGAGGGAGTTCAGACTAGGACGTCGGACTCTGCTGTGTCCTGGATCAAGAAGTTTGGGAAGGATAAGATATTGATGGGTGACGAGCGACATCTAAAAGAGTTTGGGAAGCCAAAACTGCCTGAGCTATCTAAGAATGAGAATGACCACTGCTCTGTCCTGCTGGACCTTCCTCAGAACTTGATGTTACAGTAGAATGGGTGAGGAAAGCATGCATTAAATGCTTTGACCAAAGGAATAGAAGCACTTTTCCACTGGAGTCCTGACTTCGAGCACTCCTGGAGCAATACATCTTGCATTTCCTGTTCTCTTGGGATGCAAACATGCCCCAAGACAGACACCCCTACTATTGGAATATGCTGTGAACCAGAAAATCATGTAATTCCCATTCATGCCCCTTGGAATAGTGCCTGCAGAGGCTGTCTGCCAGTGTATTGTGTATTCCCAGGAGGCATACTGCTGATGGGATAATCTGGTGAGGAACATACCTATTCTACGGACTGACAGCCTCTATGGCAAAGGGGGGGGGGGGGGGGGGCAGATCTTGATCCCTGGTGCTTGTTGATATAAAACACTGTTGTCACGTTGTCTGACATCACTTGAATATGCTGGGATTGTATGAGCAGTAAGAATCTTTTGCAGGCCTCTCACACCACTCTCAGTTCTAGGAGGTTTTTGTACACCCTGGGTGCCCGAGGCATCCATATCCCTTGTACTACGTGCTCATCTAGATGGATGCTCCATCCTAACAGGGAGACAGCGGTGATCAATGTTTTCTCAGGGAGGAGAGAAGTGAAGAGAACTTCCATGCACACTTGCTCTCCCACCAATCTAGAGAATCCAGCACTCAGAGGAACCTAGAGCAAACCTGGGGAATCTCTTGTATGAGTGGTGGATGTCTATATGAAAATAGGCATCCTTCACATCAAGAGTTGTGAACCAGTCGTTTCTGTTTAGTGACAGAATTATTGATGTCAGGGTGACCATCCTGAACCTTAATCTGAAGATGAAAGCATTGAGCTGTTGGAGATCTAAGATGGAACTCCATCCTCTCTTCTTAGGAATGAGGAAATATTTCAAGTAAAACTCCTTTCCCCAATGTTGAGGGGGTAGTGGCTCTATGGAGGAGGGAGTCTACCTCTTCAGCAAGTATCCTCTTGTGAGAATGGTCCCTGAAGAGGAATGGGGAATGGAACTCTATGATGTAAATGAATGATGTTGAGACTCCATTTATCTGTTATAATTTGCCAGCTATGGGAAAGAGAGACTAGGCGGCTGCCAAATTAAATAATGAGGTCTGAGGTCGAAAGACATGGCATCTGGATTGGTTCACAGCTCTCAAATATCCCATCAAAAGTACTTCTTAAAAGGTGGCTGTGGTTGGAAGGAGGATGAAGGAGGAGCATTATATTTGCTCTGCTGCATCCTCTGCCAATTTTGCGGCAGTTCACAGCCCCTCTGGTGGTAGAACGATTGTGATGCTGGTCTAGGCTTGTGAGGCTGCCTATGATATTTCCTCTTTGGTGGAGGTGTCTATATATTCCCAGGGAGCGGAGGGTTGCCCTGGAGTCTTTCAATGAGAGTGCAATGACTCATTCATTTTCTCACTGAATTAAGTTGTTCCCATCAAAAGGCAAATCCGCCTCTGTCCATTGAATGTCCCTGAGGAATCCCAACAAATGAAGTCAGGACTCCCAATACATGATGATAGCCATCACCATCAATCAGGAGGCTGTGTTGGCCTGCACCTACTGCAACTTGGAGAGATGATCTGACAATCAATGGACCTTCTCAAATAAGGGCTTGAAACAGTGCTTTATCCTCTTGTGGGAGCTTATCTATGAACTCTGGAAATTTTGAGTAATTGACAAAATCATACTTAGAAATTAACGCTTGGTAATTGCCTGTTTGGAATTGCAAGGTGGTTAAAGTAAACACCTTCCCATTAAGGAAATCCAAAAATGTAGCCTCCTTATCTGAAGAAGCGTACCTTGATTAATGTTGCCTGCTCTTTTCAGTGGCAGTTTGTACAACTAAAGAGTTTGGAACTGGATGCATATACAAAAACTCTTCTCCCTTGAATGGCACTAAGTATTTCTTTTCCGTATCTTAGGAGTAGGGGCACATGCTGCTGGTGTATGTCAGACGACTCTGCACTATGTAAAATGTCAAGGAGTTTCTGAGGTATTTCTCTTGGACTTCCTCTAGAGGAATCTGGAGTGTATCAGCAACCCTCCTTAATGAGTCCTGAAACTGCCTGTTAGTTATCTGGTGGAGAAGGTGAGCCTGGGTCCTCAGCGAAGCCAGTGAGAGGCATCAAATATTGGCTGAGGAGGACCCCATGACATAGGGTACAATCAGTCCCGAGATGGGTACCTGTCTTGTGAGGTTTCCAAGGGGCCCAGGAGATTCTGGATCTTCTATCTGGGCTAACATCCTGTTTAGATAGGGGTGATGTCAGTCCCTCATTTGCCTGAGGAGAAAAATGTAGGCTCCGACTCTAAGGGTGGTGTCATCAGTACCATGGATATTGAAATGCCACAACTGGTGGAAGGGATAGGAGAGTGACTTTTCCTTTTGTACCCTCCCTGGACTGATGGTGTCAAGATCTCCCTTGTAAGGACCAGCTCTGATAAGATGGGAGATTGCAGACACAGAAGAAAATATCCTCTGGAGTAGTATATGCATCCTGGTAACCAGGGGATAACTGTTCTCTTTGCACTCCATGGAAGCCAGTGCAGAAGCCCACAGAAGTCAAAGCCTCTTTATGAGAATGCAACTCTATGATATTTGCAAGGGGCTCTCAGTGCTTCTCCTGGGTTGGTATCAATGACCGTCCTGGCCTTTGCTCTTGGTTTTTCTCCTTGGTCAGTACCAATGATGGTCCCACTCCCGTTGATGGCGCTGGTATCGAGGCATCTTTGCTCTTTGGAGCCTGCAAGTCAGTACTGTGGCCATTATGAGCTCGTGAGCCTTTTTGACCAGGTGCAAAGTCTTACCCAACTGGGTGTTGGAGAACCAAACCCTCCTCTTAGAAGTGGGATTTTTCTCTTGCCTTCTGAGAAGGTTTCCTATGAGAAGTCATCCTTGGCTCGACTCCTGTCTGCCCCTGTATCAGAGGTTGTAGTGCTAGCAGGTGTGCTTCTCAACGCCTCTGCCAGATCAGACTAGATCTTCAGAGCACAGTCCATCAGAAATGTTTTAAGTCTATATTCCAGCACCTGCCAGGTTCAGCTGGGAAAGGATCTGTAGATGTCGCACTTTGAAGATATGTGCGCTTCTCCAAGGCATTTCTGATGGTTCTTGTTGCTGACTGGGAAAGACTGGGGGCAGGAGATACAGTTCTTGAAACCTGAGATCCTAGGCATAATATATTCCACATACACTCCCAGATTTTAACTAACAAACACAAAAACTATTAAACTATCTCAGTAAATTTAAAAAATATTTACAGGTTAGACACTGAAGAATCAACTTAGTGGACACTGGAGGGTTCTATGTTGGACCATGCCACAGTAGAAAGGAACTGGAGAGACAGTTAATCCACTCCACCTCACCCCTTATGCCCTTGGTTTGGAGCATGAGGTGGTGTTGAGCACAGGCACGGATGAATGGATATTGCATCCAGTCTCAGGTGCATGGAGCTCATGCTTACCCACAGTTCAATACACAGAGGGACGAGCACTCAAAGAAGAACAACTGGTTTGTCTGTGAACCTGTCTCTGATAAACAAAGAAGGGATTCATGCAGAATTTTTGAGGGATATGTGCCAGGAAGTAATTATAAACCAACATCCTCTTCAGCTTTACAGTCCTGTTAATCACTTGTAGCAATAAAAAAAACAAAACAAAAAACAAAAAACACTTAGTTGTCTTTCTCAACATCACACACTTTGTGTTACCAGATTTGAGATCCTAAACTGATACTCACTGTGACATATAAACCAAAGTTATTTTTATGTATCTCTGAAAACTCACATTCAGTTATGACTATCAACATTAAAAGAAAACCAGAAAGCAGGAAAACAAAGATTATCTGCATCTTTGTTAGTGCTAGGGAAGCTCATGTTTCAAAATAAAGTGGGACATTTATATTTACCACGCTCCTCCATAGAAATATTTTCCTCTTGGCAAAAAACTGCATATTATCTTGGGTAAATAAAGAACACAAACTGTGTGCTGTTTTGCAAACAACCTGGTGTTTCCTTTCAGTGAAACATTCATCCTTTTTTTCCCCTCTTCATCTTCTACCATGTAGCCAATTAGTTCATTTTTCATCCATTTATCATGTTATTTATTGTTATGGTCAACTCATATGCTATTTATATATAATCTATGTATGCTAAATAAATGTAAATTGTAGGATTATAGAAACATAAGATTCACCGGTATTTAGGATTGATAAGTGTATATTAAGTATATATGTAAAGCATGGCTGGAACACAAGGCCTACAGGCTGAGGCCTGTAAGATTTTAGCTTAGCCATACTAGGTTGTAGGCTTAAGAATGCTTGACATGAGTGGGTGACCTATGACTAACCCTCTGCCAGTAAGGTTACAAGATTACCGAAAAGAATGGGCCAATAGGTTATATTATGGGAAATATGTTGTAATGTACCCGTCTAGACTGCAAGACACCTAATTGTAACATCATGGGATGTCCTGCTTTGACCGCAGGTTACCATGGACCCTGTTGTGCATAGATGCTTATGAGAATAAGGGGAACTAAGATGACGACCTATGTAAAATGGGGCATCCCAATATTCACGGAGTGTAGAAGTACAGATAAAGAAAAGAGGGTTGAACCCTCATGCAGATGCATAAGGTATTAGGTGCGGTCAGAACAACAATATAAAATACGTTCTCTGATTGGGTAAAAGAAGGAAGACCCTTGGAAGACCTCATTGGGATGACTCCAGCAGGAACCACCCACTCGTCTCGATGGCCACCTGTTGAGAGATCCACCCAACTCTATGAAATCTTTGCCTACGTGAGTATGGATGTGGGACTGGCCAGTGCATGGATTCTCTCAGGTTGCGTAAATTGGTATGTAGTGTAACTTATAATACAAACAAGATTTTTTTTTTTTTACTTCTAAACTTTGTTGTTACTGTCCTCATTCTTCATGTTCCTAGAGCCTCCAAATCTCTATCCTATTTATCTTTAAACTGTAGCAACAGGAGCCGGACTCATTGTAATTTACCACAGAACTATCAATTCATTCCATTTAAAATAAAGGCTACAAAATCAACATTAACTATTACTTTAGAAGACATCATTATAGAGGATCACACACTGCCTTCAATATGCACACAGACCTCTCAGTAGATCTTCAATTTCCATGCTAAGCTAACATTGGGTTATGCTGCTTAAGACTCATTGCCTTACTAAAAAACTACATACAAACATTTGGTGAAAGAGTTCAACAGGAATTGGAACAAATCTCTCTCTCACACACACATTATAAATACCTTCAAGTTCACCAATCTTTTTAGCAAACACTTTCAGCTGCTTTTTCAGCTTGCGAACTGTCTTGTCCTGCTTTTCAAGCTGCTCCATTAAATCCTGCACATTAAAATAAGAGATAAGATTCAGGTACTAGACAAATGTTATTACATATGAAACAGACAAGACTAACACTATTAGTGTTACAAAAGGGACTGTGAGAAAAGCTGAAAGGAAATGCCACCATCTGGCTGAAATTTGCAAGCCTGTACACTGCGTAAAATTCAAGCCAAACATTATCAAACATATTGTCAAGCTGCAGCGTGATGGAGGCAGAACTCTTTATGCAGATATATTTTGCGGATGCCCACGTATCCTGGTCAGTGATTTTGGTGAGTGGAAGAGATTGTATAGTAACACATCTATTCTAGGCATCCCATTATACTGCTAACCTCAACTTCTGCATCCTCTATTCCTGCCCTCAGGCCTGCCTTTAGCCTCACAAAATAGAATAGGGTTTTGTTTTGTTTAAAAAAAAAAAAAAAAAAAAAAAAAAAAAGGGGGGGGGGGGGAGTACAAGACTCAAATTCAGCTTTATAAAACACATGATATTTGTTGTAACCTTCATGCTTTCTCTCTGCCATATCACCATCTGTCTGCTGTCATCACATTTACTTAGACTACAAGCTCACTGGGGCAGGAACCATCTTTTTGTTCTGTGTTTGTACAGCGCCTAGCACAATGGGGTTCCAGTCCATGACTAGCTCCTAAGCACAATCACTATACAAATAACAACAGGTAATAATAATACACTCACTGTGCTATCTCTTATTTAAGGTATGACTATACGGAGAGTTACTATGCAGCAAGCTGGGGCGTAAATCTACAGCACACTAGCCTGCCATATCCTAAGTTGCTATATGGACCCTGCTACTGAGCACTAGAAGTTCACAGTACCAGGGGCGGCTCTATGTTTTCTGCCGCCCCAAGCACGGCAGTCAGGCGTCTTTCAGTGGCGCGCCTGCGGGCGGTCTGCTGGTCACGCCAATTTGGCAGCATGCCTGTGGGAGGTCCGCCGGTGCCGCGCCTTCGGCGTCCCTGCCGCCAAATTGCCACCAAATCCATGGGACCGGCGGACCTCCTGCAGGCATGCCGCCAAAGGCAGCCTCACTGCCGCCCTCACAGCGACTGAGAGGCCGCCCCCCACGGCTTGCCGCCCCAGGCACGCGCTTGCTGCGCTGGTGCCTGGAGCCGCCCCTGCACAGTACGCTTTGACTTACTGCTGTTTGAAGCTACGGAACTATTAGTACATAGGGTTCACATGGTGATTTAGTGAACATCAGGCTAGTGCACTGTAGATTTACACTGCACTTGCCATCCAGACAAGCAAGTGCTTTGGAAAAGGGACCTGCCATCTTGTAATTTTGTAATGCACACTATGGTGCTGAATAAAAAAATCAATAAAAAGTTTAAAATAATTTGTGGAAAGCCTTTGAAGATTACATTAACACAGAAAAACTCAAAAGCCATTTAAGATTAAGGGTTTGAAAGCATTTGGAAAAAAAAAAACCTACACTCAGTAAATCTTGGTTCTTTATTATACTGATGGGAATGTGAGGCAGAGTAGCATGTACGTTCTGAACCAGAAGCACCCATCAGAGAAGCTATAATTCTCTAAATGTATTGGAAAACATTAACAGGTCTTTGATAATTGGTGGGAAGCGGGTATAAAATTGGTCTCGATATTTGCACCCCAAAGAGTTTACCACCTAAAATGTGATGAAACAGCAGGAGTCAGGTTAAAGGTCTGTTAGCCAATAGGACAGAGTGGCAGTTCATATTCAAAGCAGTAGTTAAAATAGTTAACAAAAAATTCCCATTGACTCCATTATCTCCAGGTATAGCATTTCTTTTATTAAAATTAAAGAAAGATGCGTGTCTAAATGCACTAGACTGCTTTCAAAATCTCAACCAAGGGATTTGATTTCTGCACCACAACAAACAGGTTTTATAGAACTTTTATAGTTCGTCTAAACAAAATCAAGTTTCAGAGTAACAGCCGTGTTAGTCTGTATCCGCAAAAAGAAGAACAGGAGTACTTGTGGCACCTTAGAGACTAACAAATTTATTAGAGCATAAGCTTTCGTGGACTACAGCCCACTTCTTCGGATGCATATAGAATGGAACATATAATGAGGAGATATATATACACACATACAGAGAGCATAAACAGGTGGGAGTTGTCTTACCAACTCTGAGAGGCCAATTAATTAAGAGAAAAAAAA
>NC_048307.1:62857461-62920460 GCF_013100865.1 Trachemys scripta elegans | reverse complement strand
ATCCTGAAAGATGATCCTTTACTCTCACAGATCTTGGGAGACAGACCTGTCCTCGCTTACAGACAACCCCCCAACCTAAAGCAAATACTCACCAGCAACCACACATCACTGAACAAAACCACTAACCCAGGAACCTATCCTTGTAACAAACCCCGATGCCAACTCTGTCCACATATCTATTCAAGTGACATCATCATAGGACCTAATCACATCAGCCATACCATCAGGGGCTCGTTCACCTGCACATCTACCAATGTGATATATGCCATCATGTGCCAGCAATGCCCCTCTGCCATGTACATTGGCCAAACCGGACAGTCTCTACGCAAAAGAATTAATGGACACAAATCTGACATCAGGAATCAAAATACTCAAAAACCAGTGGGAGAACACTTTAACCTGTCTGGTCATTCAGTGACAGACCTGCGGGTGGCTATATTACAACAGAAAAACTTCAAAAACAGACTCCAAAGAGAGACTGCAGAGCTAGAATTGATATGCAAACTAGACACAATCAACTCCGGTTTGAATAAGGACTGGGAATGGCTGAGCCATTACAAACGTTGACTCTATCTCCCCTTGTAAGTACTCTCACACTTCTTATCACACTGTCTGTACTCGGCTAGCTTGATTATCACTTCAAAAGTTTTTTTTTTTTTTTTCTCTTAATTAATTGGCCTCTCAGAGTTGGTAAGACAACTCCCACCTGTTTATGCTCTCTGTATGTGTGTATATATATCTCCTCATTATATGTTCCATTCTATATGCATCCGAAGAAGTGGGCTGTAGTCCACGAAAGCTTATGCTCTAATAAATTTGTTAGTCTCTAAGGTGCCACAAGTACTCCTGTTCTTCTTTAAACAAAATCAGTAGTTGTGAGCCTCTCACTCATTTGGAAACCCATAAATGAATTTATATTTTCCTGTTTTCACCTTTGTTTTTGCTCTTTGTGAAAATCTTAATTAAAAAACAAACAGAGTAAGTACTCCATAGAGTATTTTGATTCCACCACCTTTATCACAAGTTGATTCCACAGTTTCATAGAAGGATCCAAATCCTACAATCATTCACTAACATGAATAACTGTGAGTAGTCCCAGTAACAAACATTGGCTTCAATAGGACTATTCATTTTAGTCGGCACTATGTATAGCAGTCACTCTCTGCAGGATCAACTTGCAATTTTCCTGAATCAGATTTTAATGTTTCACCTTTAACATTTTTAGCAAAGAGCAAATTTGGAAACTAAGTATTTTAGCATCACAAGCTTCATGTTCAGGATGCCAATTTTGATCCTAAAATGTAATTTTATATTCAAAATTAGGCTGCTTTGATCACGCTACAAGACTCAGATTAGTAACAAATTGTGTCAAAAAGAGACATTAAGATTACACAAATGACACTAAAGACTGACAACAAAAGCTGTAGGGGGAAAATGGACATTGTGAAGCTCTCTGTAGAGGGTTTCCTTGGAGAGAGGAAAAGGCAGCCAGCTTGCTCTTCAGTTCAGTGCTCCAGAAGTAGCAAACAAAACAACAGAGAAACATGATCTACATACAATCATCCGTTTGTAAAGTGAAATCCGATACGACTGATACTTCATGGGGTCATCTGCATATAACTCCTCATAAAACTGAAAAAATAGGTACAGATTTTTTTTTTCTCCTCCCTTTGAGACACTAATATTTCAGCAAACACTGTATAAACAAAGTCAGGTTAAAACAAGATTAAGAAGCTCATTTTTTTTGGTAGGCTAAGTTTTATGTCCTGCTGCTGTTGTTCCCTCCATCTGCCCATAGACAATGTTTGATTTAGATGAACTGACATGAGTAACAGCAGAAACAGATTCCTAAAGAATGAGTCTAAATGTGGCAAGTAATATTCCCTTCTTTGGCTGGGAAAAGAAAATTCCTCTGGGATGGAATGATGTGACTATGTGTTGTCTTGGGAGGCTAGAATCCATTGAGTAGCAAACTCTAAAAGGTAGCTAAATACCAAAATATAGGCCAAGTATCTGAAAGGAGGAGCTATACAGATGGAAAAGCTTTTATCATTTAATTTTTCCAGCTGGGTAAGGTTATTTCTGGGATAAATTAGTAAAAAGCCTTCAATCTTCCAAGACCAAAACTTACTTCCAAGACCACTATCTTCAGCCCATCACTTTCTGTCAAAACCTCAGACACTACAAATATAACCCAATGTTAAGAAGGGCTGTGATATACTGAAATGGGAAAGAACATCTCTCACTTTGTTTAGAATTGGGGACCACCGGTGTCAAAGCGCAGGTAGGAAAACTTCCTTTCTCCTTAAAAGCAATACAACTCAGCTTGCTATGTAAAGTACATTACAGGAGAAAGATTTTTGGGTAATGGGCGAGAATGTGCCAGCAATATTTCAGTCTGGGGCTCCCAGAGAAAATTCCCCTATTAATCTGTTATGAACCTTGTATGCCAGTAAGCATGTGCTTGAAGAGAAGAGGGTGACAGGCCGGAGAATCTGTTAATTTCTTCTTTCATTCATACAAAAATGCTGTCAAATAACCAAGGAGGGAGTTAACCCCATTTGGCCAAGAGACTTCCTGAAAATGTTTGTTCCTCCAACATAAACTGAATAAACAGAGTATAGTGCCTTGTTTGACCTATGTAATTTGAGATGGGGGGAATGAGGAAGATAAGAGACTTTATAAGGCACTTGGGAGTTTATCTTCCCCCAGAGTTTTTCTAAAAACACCTGACACTTTGTGTAATTTAGTGCATTCCAGGGCAAATACTTTGCAGAAGTTTACATATAAACTCCAGGGATAACAGTTTCCTATTAGGGATGATTTACAGTATCTAGAAAGGGGGAAGGGGGCATCGGATGTCAGATAATTAGCCCAATCCTCTTTTCAATTTGGTGGTGGAACTGTAACAGGAGATTTAGAATGCTACCTCCAGCATAGTGCTGGTAATGAAAATCATACCAGAGGAATTTCCGCATTCATATGATGGGCTGAAATGTTTATACCCCAACAGCATGAATTTTGTCATTTCATCTATTATAGTGTCACCCTACATGCAAAAATCTACGGCAAACATGCAATTAACCTTGGGAG
Source organism: Trachemys scripta elegans (assembly GCF_013100865.1). Taxonomy (NCBI): domain Eukaryota; kingdom Metazoa; phylum Chordata; order Testudines; family Emydidae; genus Trachemys; species Trachemys scripta. Next base: position 62,917,367 of record NC_048307.1, on the reverse strand, counting down.
TTTCCCACTTGAAAACTGGTGACAGTATATGTGTCTCTGTAACTCTCGCTACATCTCCTAGCATTTACATTGCAGTAGTATCTCCCTTACCAAGTTTTCATTAGTCAGCCGGGTGATCTCATGCTGTAGACTGGCCTCAATCCGGGCCTCCGGGGGCAGCTGCAGGTTCTGTGCTAAAAGCTGCTGCTGGCGGTTATTCTCCTCCTTCAAACTCTGAATCTCACCCCGGAGAGCTTCCAGCTCATTGTCGTGACTCTTTTTCTGGGACTGAAGCTGAGATTCTAGGAGCCTACAAAAACCCAGCAAGATCTGAGCGAGACACTTAGCATTTATATCCCAAACGCTCACCAGGCATCTAAAGCTTTAGCCACTGCGCAGATATTTAGCTCCTGACTTGCAAGGAAAAATGAAAAATGCAGAGTACTCTTTAAACCCTTCCATATGCCTTCTGATTGAATTATCAAACAGTCAAACAATGGGAGACAGCAAAGTAATGCTGATACTGCTTTGCATTTCCTCTGTGTTTGAGCAAGTACTATCCATTGGTAGTACTGAAAACATGCCATAACATGTAACCTATCTGTGAATCTCTTTTGTCTGGTGATGTTTCTACAAGGGCCAAGAACATTTTCCATGTTTAAATAGGTCAAATAAGATTTAGAAGATGCTTTATTTGTTTAAAATAGGGCCCATACGGTATTAACAGAGAAATCTTCTTCCAGGTTAACTCTTTTCAGTAAGAAACCAAACATTCAACTGCAAATGAACCCAAATCAGCCTGATTCGATATTTAAACACGCATTAAACAATTTAATAGAGGATTATTATGTGTGCTAGAAATGTGAGCTAGGGAATGGAGCACAGGATTAGGACCCAATAATTTAAGTTTTAATCCTGGCTCTACCTCTGACTCACTCTTTGATCTTGGACAAATCACTTATGTCTCAAATACTCCAAATGTGAAATGGGGAGAATACCTAGTTGCTTACTTCAAATGAGTGCTGTGTGAATTAATTTGTATTTGTAGGGCAGTATAAGGCTATGTCTACACTACGCACCACTGGCGGTGGCTGAAAGGCAGGTGCAATGTAGACGTACCCTATGACTCACTCTCTGGGGTGCGTACACACAGGAAATGGCATCAACAGTGACATTGGCACTATCAGAAACACTTTCAGGGTTTAAATATGAATAAGGCAGACAAGTTAACTAGTAGCTACATTGAACAAGCATGTGAACGCAAATAGTCATTTACCTTACAGAACTCTGCCTCTTGCTCTAACGCTTGTTGACTACATAGCGCCAGGACAAGAAACAAAAGATGCAAATTGACCACTCTCCATCCCTCTCTGCATTACATTCGCTATTCTAAGTTAGTGCTTAGCAGACTTACAAAAGAAGCTTAGGTTTAGGATTTGTTAGCATAAGGGAAGGAAAGACATTAGTTAATAGCATTCATTACAAAGTATCTGTTTGGTGGCTACTGCTTTGTAAGTGTATAGGGATTAAAAACCAATGCGAAACTAATGGGTTATCACAAATGGAAGACTATGGACATTCTAGGAAAATTTTGAAAGATGAACACATATTATGAATGAGTGACTGTATTCGCTTACAAGATGCTATGTGCACTTGGCCAATTAGATGCCCAACTAGCAGTTTGCGCACACATTTTCGGGTGTTGCAGTGACTGTACACACATTTTTGTATACCACCCTATCATTTGAAAATTTCTTTCTATCTTTGAAAGTTACATTTTGAATGGACACTTCTTTTAGCATTAGCCTCTCCAAGATGATTGTGTACAATTACTTATCCTCAGTCAAGATAAGAAAAATAACAAGAAAAACTTTAAAAGAAAATAAAAAGTACACAAAAGCTATTTAAACAATAGCATTAAAAATCAATTAAATCACTGTACTTCCTCAAACTGAAAAACAATAAGGCAAAACATTTCCAGATACAACATGAAGGTAGACAAGTAACATATAGTTACAAAGCCTCTTTCATTTCAGTTGTAGAACTGCTGGTATTTTATATTGTCCATTTCTGTCCAGTGTACACATTTTGTATTGGATCATATTTTCATTGTTACAGCCATCTTAAGTTTTTAATGGCATGCCTTGGTAGGTAGAAAGATTCACAGACCAGGCTTTGGGTAATTCTTCTACTCTTTTTAGAAAATGATAATGATCAATTATTTCTGAACTATTAGTGCATAAAAAACATTGCAGCTAAAGCAATTCCACAGCAGGAGGCACAGTTAGTAAGAAGAGAGAATGCAAAATGAAGAAAACCCCATTCTGGTAACCTGTTGGTTTGTTTTAACCCTTCATAAACCAGCCATAGTTCTCCATCCTCATTCAGCATATGATAGTCCTGAAGAGATTGTCTTCCAAGCAAAATGTTTAAAAAATGAAAAACACAAAAGGGATACATGATGATGGTGAGAGGATACATTAACAAGGGAAGAAAATGTTAAAATTACAGTTATGAAAGGGAGATGTGATACACAACACTTTAATCTATACAGCTCTAAAGCTACTTAGTAAAACATTGATAAACTTGATTGCACATAGTTTCACTACCTGAGCAATTCTGTTCTGAATGTTAAAGAACACAGTGTCGCTTACCGCATTTCATACTATTACACAACATGCGTAATTATAAATTGCTATGACAATTGCTAGTGAAATGTTACCAAAGACAAGAGGAATGGCACACACACAAAAGAGGGGTATCATACAAAGGTAATTTTAGCACCAGCGTCAATTACAAGCATGGATGATGGAAACCCCAGGAAGCTTGATTTTGCATTTATATATTAGTATTTAGAATATTAATTTGAATTTTGCAAATAGCAGTCTTACCCATCAAAATAATGAAACCCCAAATACAAATGCATTTAGGGAATTTAGTCTCATCTTGATGCAACTCGAAGTATGGTACAACATAAGTGAGGCAGAAATGGGTTCAAAGTTATTATGATAAGCAAAATAAATACAAAACATACCTGTTTGTTTCCTTTAGCCCAATATATGCCTGTGCTATTTCTCCTTTGTCTTTCATCTTCTGTACATCCTCCAAGAGGATTGTAGAATCTGTCATAGTATTCTGTGGGGAAAAAATAGTTCCAGGGTACGGTTTAACACTTCCAGATTAATGAAGGGCTAGATTTTGCCACCTTTAGTAAAGTTGAATAGCACCTTACTCCTTGTGTAACCCCCACTGAAATGAACAGTTCTGCTTGGGAGAGAAAGGGTAACAGAATCTGGTACATAGTCTCTACCTGCCATACATACAAACTATCTTTTAAAATGTGCCCCTCACAACACACTGAAATATCTCTATCTCTATCTCCCAAGTGTGTGTGTGTGCCTATACCTCCCTTTCCTCATCTGCTCACCATCTAAAAGGAACAACATAAACTCATGAAACAGTGAATTCACATTTTAGTTTAAATTCTTGTGAACTGTCATCTTATAATTTTTTTAATATAAGCAGCATAATTTTCAAAAGATGTGTTCAATTCACAAATACATTTTATTGCTGTTTATGATTCATAAATGGTAACATTAATTGTGTCATATTTGGAACTTTGCAAATAATTTCCATTTCCACCTTTACACATTTGTAAAGGTTATTTTGGAAAGTCTGCAAGTAAAAGATCATCATCACCTGATTTGTTCAACTCAGAGTTCAATGTACATAGTTCACGTTTTGCTGCTGGATTTTTTCTTTTTCTTCACTTAAGCTCAGTACGATTTTTATCTGATTTCTCCAATTGCATATGCCAAGTTGTTTTTAACCTTATGTCATTTTATGTGGATGATAATGTAGTGAAGCCGCATGACTTTAACGGATACCAGAAACTAAAGCCTGACATTTCTGTTTCACTCTCACAATTAAGTCCCACTTCTCTGAGCAAGACTATTACTAAGTATTTAAGACTTAGCCTGCACAGAAGATATTTGCACCATAGGTCTGTACACTCAGAATGCAGTTTTGCAAGATTTGCACCTTATAGTATGAGAAGTGACAAAGAACATGATCTCCCCACAGTTATTGTCAGCTTCCTTGTTAGCCTACAGTAACCTTTTCCAACTGCAAAACCATAAATGTAAGAAATTATTCTACATTTTTTAATTAAAACTGCTATAATTCTGTCTGCTAACCCAATTAAGCTTCAACATGCATATTCTGATCTTTGTGTTGATGAAATAAATACTATTTACTCTCAGATCTCCAGGGTTGCCATGAATGGTATAGTTGTAGTAATAGCTGAATGAAAGGCCTTCATTACAAACAAAATGTATGGAATAAAACTATGTTCTTCTCAGCTCTGTGCGTTGTACCTCTCACCTAAAACTTCTAATCCAATAACTTTTAGCCTTTCCCGCCAAACATTTTTAGATTGTAGTGCTCTGGATTAAGTCATGTGTATGTTATCTTTGACACATTACAACACTAAAAATCAATGCAATTTTTCACATCACAGACTTTTATGTGTGATTTACAGTTACATAATTGTAATATTACCATCTCTAAAGAGGGATCTGATTCCCAATTTCCCCTGGAACTGTGCTGCTCTTACTCCCCAAACATGTCCGATAAAATACATTAATTCAACTGACTGCATAAATTTCAGGATTTTTTAATTCAATCTTTAAATTACCATAAACTACCAGTATCACCTTAGCTCTAAATTGTTAATATGCTTGTTTTAAAGAACTTGCAGATTAATTTTTTTCTTATTCCCTTAGGGGAAACGAGAAAGATCTCTTCAATTACTGCAAAGGTGAACACTAAACTTCAAACACATCAAATTATTTGTGAACTACTGACGTGACAACTCAAACATGTTTCATATTTGATGGTGTTTTTAGCCTGTAAGAAATCTGGTTTACAGCAGTGAAAAAACGTTTACCTTATCCTCCTGGCAATCAAATCGGCAAGCAAGAGGGAAGAGAAACAATTAATCAGCAAATTCTGTTCCTGCCATAGCTGTCCAAACTAACAATCAAAAATTATCTGCAAACCTATCATTGTCCATTCCATTGGTCAGCTTTTTATTTCCCTTGTACTCCTACAGGTGTGAAAACAACACCTGCATCTTGTTAGGAACAATTTATTCTAGAATTTATTTATAATATTTAAAATATTCCAGTAACAGGTTTTGTTCCCTTTATAACTAATTATGTTAAAAGTTAAGACATGCACAGCCACATGTATCACAGACTTTCAATATATTTAAAAACATCTCTGTACAGTAGCAGGGGAAAATGGTAACACCCACACTCAGTTCCTGGTGGGTTTACCAAGCTCTGGATGGTTCACTCCTCCAATCCAATTACCATATCTACCTGTTTGGTGTTATCTGCAAAGTCCTAATGTTTTTAGATTAAAGAGCTATTACTTTCAAGTTGAGTCCTGCTTTTGAAACTGTGAAAGATCCTAAATATCTCATCATCAGAACTACAGTTTTATTCTCCTTGAAGATATGTACTGAAGGGGACTTTGATGGTACCTATTGCTCTTGATAAGATAACATGACAACTTAACCATTCAGCTGGAATATGCACAACATTGTAAATTATCCTTTTGACCCTTTATTGCAACTTGGAAACAAAGAAAGATGATCATTTATGCCCAGAGTTAGATCTGGAGGAAACATTTCCTGCTACCTCCTACTGAACTATGAGCTGGGGGAATATAGAAGGATTTCTGGGAACTGTAGTAAGTTTGCCAACTGACCTAAATATTCATAAGGGGCTTGTGCCACTCATGCTGAATCACACCAACAAGCAGTTGACAGTGATTTTTGCATTGCTAGCAGAGTAACTAATTTAAATGATGGGGGTGCTCTGAGTTTTCTGCAACAGAAATACTGCACAATTCCAATCAATGCTCTTCAATTATTTTTGCTGCCAGCTTCTAAATACGGCCAGGCTTTAACACTTTGTCTGAATTAAGCATGCACCTAGCAGTCAAGGGAAAGAAATATTGTTGGCAGTTAAACAAAGGTACACTCTTTGTCAATTTCTCACGTAAATAATCATCTTCTGAATATCTTGACCAAATGTCAATATATCAGCCCTGGTCTAACTAGAGAGATATATTAAGGAAAACGGTTGGCTTGCAGGCCAGAAATCAGCCTAGTTAATGGAATCTTCCACTTTGGTGTATTCTAATTTTGTGTTCTTATAACAATCCCTGCTCATCCCTAAAAAGGTTTAAAGGACCATGTGTAGATTGGGGAGGGAAACTGGTTTGGCTCATATAAGAAAATCATCACAACACTCCTAGGTAAAAAGTAGTAGCTTAATGCTGCAATTTAACTTTACTTCTCAGGACATCCGCAGGCTATTACTTACCTTGGGTTGAATAGCCTCCTTCTGACTCACCAGCTGAGACCTCAGGATGAGGACTTCTTCTTTGCGTACATCTAGTTCCTCACTTACTGAGGTCAGCTGATCCAGGAGAACTCTATAGGCAGGGGCACCAGGAGCCGTCACCACTGGAGAGCTCTTCTCCAAAAGAGCCTTCTGCAGCTCATTCAGCTCATTCTTCAGCTTCTTGTTCTCAGATTCAAGTTCTTGACGCTGCAAAGAAAAAGGACATCCCCATCACTTAGCAGAACCCCTTCTACTCCTCCACAACTGTTACATAGAATTACGACCCACAGGACAGAAGTGTTAAAATCTCTCCTTTTCTCCTGATCTCTTAGCCATAGGGAACAGTGCCTAGAAGGATTTCACTAATTGGTCTACCCTTTGTCTGAAGTACAAAACCAGAAACACCCCCCGCGCTGGCCCCCATAAAGGCTCAACTGAAAAATGTCCATTAATCTCTTCCTCCTCTCCTCTTCTCTTGACACAAAATTTTTAAAGAATTTCTATTAGACCCAAGCCAGCTTGTGCCTAGCAGGGATATCAAGATTCTGCACTGTGGTACTGGGACATGTCCGCCTGTTTGGTATGGCCCACCATATGCAACAATATCAGCAAAGCCATATGCTAGGTTCATTGGTGTATCTATTATACAAAGCAACCTTAAACCCAGTTTAACCAGCTGCAGGGAAGTCCCGTGTGTAAGGAGCAATTCCAGTAGTGTAGCCCCCTGCCATGCCTTCCTACAGCTCACAGTGAACAATTATGCAATAAAATGTCGATTGAGGAGGTTCTTCCTGATTCCTTCTCCAGTTGACTTACATCCTGAAGCAGGAAAGATATTACTTACTATCCTAGCTAGTGTAATTGGCGATAACATTCTTACTAATCCTTTAAATACCAGAAGCCTCCTATCCAGAATTACCTTAAGTGACTCATACTCTAGTTCTGCGCCTCTCACTGGGGGCCTTTCCTCCTCCTCCTAGGAAAGAACACAGACAAAAGTAAAAATAAATTCCATCCTTCATCTGTTACTAACAGGAGTCAAGGCAGAAAAATGAAAATGTGCATTTTACTGTCATGATGGGAGTTAAAGCTATCCTTCCTGGGAAACTGAATACAGAGTATTTAGCCCTATACCTCTGAGCATTTTGTGTGGCATGTTTACATTGCCTTGTTTCATTTACTTATTGTGCTTATCATAGATAAATAAAATCAGGTGCAAATCGGTAAAGTTATTTGAATAGGGACAGAGAAGATCTACTCTAAATACTAAATGCAAAGAGGCTCAAGAAATCCATCAACAGAAGGGAAATGAGAAACAGTTGCCAAAAAAAGTATTTCAAGAATATAAATCAGAGGCAAGCCTAAAAAAATCCCCCAGATCTGAACAATCGTTATCTTCGAATCTGGATTCAGATCCAAACTCTTTGGCTTGATTCTTCCTGTAAGGTAAATACTGAAGAGAACAAGGAATTGTTTAAGTAGAGTGTTAAATGTTAGAGCGCTTAATATAAGTGTAACGATTTTCAAAGGCACCGATTACCCTCAGCTCCCATTGAGTTTAATAGTGGGTTCCTTAGCAACTTTGGAAAAAAAAAACAAATCAGCCCAGAAAAAAAGCTCGAAAGCTTGTCTCTCTCACCAAAAGTAGTTGGTCCAATAAAAGATATTACCTCACCCTTGTCCTTCTAAGATCCGCCCACTTATTTTAAATGCCACAACATGGATTTAGGAGCTTGATTTTAGGTACTCAGGCTTGTAACTTTTGGCCAAACAAAGTAAGTACTAATGGAACAGATGGTTTTATAGAAACCATTCAGCAGGCCAAATTGTCTATATGTTACTAAGGTGGGAACAACGCAAGGTCCTCATGTGACTGGCTAGATGCACTCTACCCTGGTCTTGGTGCGGAGAGCCTGTTCCTCCTTCCTGTCCAGTTCATCCTGCAAGGATTGCTTTTCCTGCTCCAGCTCTGTAACCCGTTTCTGCAGTTTGAGGAACAGAGACATGTCCAGCGGCGCCTTTTTCTCACTTGGCTCCTGCTTGAGGAAGAACACAGCGGAGTCAAGAAGGGTCACCATTCCATGTCAGGAGCAAAGGGTATTGTGAGAAGAGAGGGGAGAAAGACTGGGGAAACAGGATGATTGGGAGCATATACATGTTACTTGATTCTGAGAGCTGCATATTGGCATCCAAAATGGTTCACTAACCTTCAAAAGATTATTTTAAAAGGAATTGACTAGTATAAAAGGTATCTAGCCTAGAGCTTTAAAGGCAGAAAAAACTAGATGCTAACTCTAAGGCATAAAGTCTAATTAATCATACCTCTTTTTCTTACTTGTTTGGAGGGGAGAAGGGAGAAAAGAAATAAGTTTGTGGTTAGATTCACTATGAAACAAACTAACTACAGGCAAACTTTTCCTAATTTTTTAAACTATTATTGTTAGGTTCTTTAGTTAAAAGCAAAGTATTACATAATTTCTTTATTTGGACCCACCATTAAATAATCCAATAAACTGGGGTGTGACATATAAAATGACGAGAAGGAAGTGATTTGGGTACATTCAAAAGTTTCCTGCCCTTTTTCTTGTACTACTGTAGCTGCACTGTATATTCTTGGATTAATCAACTAGTCTTCTTTTGGTATCTTGGTGTAAAGGTCATCATTTGTAATTCAAAGTTGTAATGGAACTTGTTGGAGGCAAATATTTTATAGCTTATCATGTTTTAATGAAGACTAAGCAGTTACTGTGGAGTGCACCCTAATCCTTTAAAGCCTAGAAAGGATATTAGAAAAGATACAACTATGCATGTATAAGGCAAACAAAGCATTTATAACATTTTAGTATATAATGGTCACAAACTACAAAAACCTCCAGATACCCTCAATTTCTGCAGAATTTGTGTTTAAATTTGGGGTTCTGGCTTGAAATTATCTCAACTTTTTTGGATGCTGTTTATTATTGTTAACCTTTATGTTTAATGGTGCTTTCATTTTTAATAGGTTAAATTAATGGAGATCTAATCTCTCTATCTGCTGAAGCATGTACACAGTCCTGTGTGGGTTACTGTATTCATTAAGATTCAAAAGAACAAAATTCCTGTGAAGCATGATTTTGGAAAAAAATAAAAAAGCAGTTAAATAAGGCTGCCAGCCAATGTGAGAAAAAACATTTGGATCTCATGAGAAATGCTATTACATGCCACTACACGAGACAGCTTCCATCTATCCATAAAGATGGGCCCGTGTCCTGCTAAGTCAATTACCCCATGAAATGATGGGGTCTAAATTAGCTGTTACCACTAAAGAAAGAGATCCTGGAGTCATTGTGGATAGTTCTCTGAAGACATCTGCTCAATGTGCAACAACAGTCAAAAGAGCTAACAAAAAGTTAGGAACCATTTGGAAAGGGATAGATAGTAAAACAGAAAATATCATGCCACTATATAAATCCATGGTACGTCCACGTCTTGAATACTGCGTGCAGTTCTGGGCACCCATATATCCATATATCCAAAAAGATATATTAAAAGTGGAAAAGGTGCAGAAATGGACAACAAATGATTAGGGGTCTGGAGCAGCTTCAATATGAGGAGAGATTAAAAAGACTGGGGCTCTTCAGCTTAGAAAAGAGATGACTAAGGGGAGGGAGGGGGGATATGATAGAGGTCTATAAAATCAGACCTGTGTGGAGAAAGTGCATAGGGAAGTGTTATTTACCCCTTCACAGAACACAAGAACCAGGGGTCACCCAATGAAATAAATAGGCAGCAGCTTTAAAACAAACAAAAGGAAGTACTTCTTCACAGAAGGCACAGTTAACCTGTGGAACTCATTACCAGGGGATATTATTGTGAAGGCCAAAAGTATAACTGGGTTCAAAAAAAAGAATTAGATAAGTTCATGGAGAATAGGTCCATCAATCGCTATTAGCCAAGATGGTCCGGGACGCAACCCCATTCTCTGGGTGGCCCTAAACCTCCAACTGCCAGAAGCTGGAACTGGATGACAGGGGATGGATCACTCAATAATTGCCCGGTTCTGTTCACTTATTTTGAAGCATCCTGTATTGGCCACTGTCAGAAGGCAGGACACAGGACTAGATGGACCGCTGGTCTAACCCAGGATGGCCATTCTTATGAAAAATGGAAGTAGAAATACATGACATCTAGACGATCTGCACAAGCTATAACTTGATTTCAACAGTTTGTCTAAGGAGGAGTTGCAGGAAAAATAATGGCAGTCAGTAAAACCCAACTATGGAGACACCCGACAGAGCTGAACTCTGTCCCTCTACATCACCATTATTCAGTAGGTGAGGAAGGAGTGATCTGCTGTACCACCACCCAGAGTCAAGAGTGAAATCCGAAGTCTAAAAGAAAAGCAAGTATCCCCAGCTTGAGTAGAAAATACTACCCATCTCCTGGCACATGCCAGCCCAGGAATCTGATGCACTCTGGCATGTTTGTAGTCAGGTTAAAAGAAGTTCCCGTGGATGGGCTTTATTTCAAATCTTGAAATATGTTAAGAACAACTTGCAGATGCACGTGAATTTACACCATAATTAGTACTAACTGCTTATGGCAGTAGAAGAGCTGACTAATAATTCTGGAAAAATTCCAAATAATCCAGGATTCAAATGAATGCTTACTTGAGGTTACAGTAATGATGCATCTTTCAAGTTTTCTTCTTCTGTATCACATAGAAAAAAAAAATCCAACATGATGTTCTCCTCACTAAGAGTGAATTCACCCCAGTGAAAAGGGCCCATATATACAGCCTTTTAATGTGGGCGTTAAGTGATGCATAGAACTTTGCGTGGACAGTCTCCATTGAAGTGAATTTCACTCAAAGTGCATGAGAATTGCATGACATTTTGTGATACTGGTGCAACAGTTTTGCAAGTCTGAGTAGTACTCAGCTATGAAATTTGTAGCCACCTTCCTATTTCAGCAGAGTTATTGAGAGAATAATTAGCTACTTGTACTTCTCTCAGCTTTTAAATATACAGTATAGAGGTTGCTTTTCAGCCAGCCTCAAGTTGTTTTTGAGTGCCCACTTTTGAGCAAGCAACTGATTGTTCCTGCAAAAGTTGCCAGGCAACTGCGTCACGTGTAAATTAGACAGCTGTGTGACCAACTACCCTATCTATGGTCCTTTATTGTAATTTAAAGAAAATTAAAAATATATTTTTACTGAAATCTTTTTATGTAGGATTACAGAGATACCACTATATACTAAGCCATTCATAAAGAAAATGGGATATGGTGGACTAAAGCACTAGATTCTTGACACTAAGATTTGCCAGTCATAAAGAAAAGATGGGCATAGATTTGCTAGTGATTAGTGAAAAGTACTGGAGTTTCTCTAACATTACCTCCATTCTCAGTGGTAAGTCTTCTGTCTCTGTAATCTCAGAGCTAAATGTATATTCAGATTCATTGCTGCTGTGTGTGGAATCCGTTCTTTTGTGCCCAGGCTTGGGGATGCTCTGAAGTGCAAATAAAATGAGTCAGTACCAGCATTATTGTCACCTGCCCATAACCCAGTGGCTTAGTTTCTAGTGCTCTGAGTTACTCCACAGCAATCATGACTTTGGGAAAAGATTTGAGAGTTTGGTTCCTCTGTGCCACCTGAAACCTAGGCACATGAAAGACACTGTAATCAAGACTCTGGGGACAGGTCAACTTTTTCCGCATTATGAGAATTTGCTTGTGGGAGCAGCAGAAGTGAGCAATAAAGCAGTGTTCTGTGGAAAAGGAAACATGCATTTATAGGGAAGGAAGTGGCAACCCAAGATTCAGAAGAGGCAAGGACTCTCTGAAGTTTTGTATTCCACACTGTAATTTCCTCCTCCTGATACATACACACAAAAAACTTTAAAACTACTGCAAAATTGATAATGGTAAACTTGGTATTAATGAAACTGAGGGGCTAGTAAAATCTGGGCAGTAGCATGTTTGAAAATGCCAATGTAAAAATGAGATCAATAAGCCTATAGCTACAACAAGAATAACAGAAAAGGTTTTAAAACCCCCACATAATTTGAGACAAAAAGTTGTTCACAAGGCCCAAAAAGAAGTTTAAAAATGGGTTAGAGCAGGGGATTTCAACCTTTTTCTTTCTGAGCCCCCACCAACATACTATAAAAACTCCAGGGCCCAGTGAGGAGGCCTCCGGACTCCTGGATTCAGCCACTGGCTGTGTGTGGGGACCTCAGGGCTTCAGCTGTAGGGGGGGTTCGGGGCTCTGGACTTCAGCCACTGGGCAGTGGGGTGCTGGGCTCCAGGTGGGGGTGCTCAGGGCTTTTGCCCTGCGGGGCACCAGGGCTCTGGACGGGAGAGGGGAGGAGCTGGGGCTTCAGCCCTGCAAGAGAACCGGAGCTCAGGGCTTTAGATCCAGGGGGAGCGCCAGGGCTCAGGGCACCCCACAGCTCCACTCCCAGCTTCAGCCCACGGAGATCGCCGAGGCTCTAGCTCTCAGGGGAGCGCTGGGGCTCAGGGCTCCCCGTGGCTCTGCTCCCAGTTTCAGCCCCACACTTCAGCCTTGGGGCCCTGCGGCCCCTTGAAACCAGCTCACGGCCCCCAAGGGGCGACGGACCCCTAATTCAGAACTGCTGGGTTAGATGACATGAAGTGTTTTAGTTGAGCAAAAGCAATCAGATTAAGAGCTAATGTTTAAGGGGCAAATTTTGCTCTGGCACAAGGCAAACAATTCCCATGCACAGATCTGGGAACAAAATCTGACCCTACAATTATTTCACCAAGTTTTGGTAAAATACTGTCCACAAACAGCACATAATTTTGCTATCTTTTAAACCACTTACCACCATCAGATTCACCTCATCCTTGAGATCCTCATAGCGCTCCTCTAAGCGGCTGAACTCATTCAGCAGATTCTGATACCTTAACCTTTCATCATTCAGATCTAACTCCAGCTGTTTCGTTTCCTCAATAAGCTTCTTCTCCATGGTCTCTGTCACCAAATACATGATACCAAAGTATGAACAAGATGCATCTTGGGAACCTACTTAATCTGTGATGTCTATATTCCATAGCTACAGTATAAAGCAAGACACTACGCACAAGTATGCAAAGAACACAGATACTGTACAAACTGTGCTGTTTAAAAACAAAATAAGCCTGTAATATTTATGCCATTGCAGGAAAGTGCTGCATCAAAGACACAAAGGACTAAAAAAATCATTGGGGTAACATTAGAAGGGTTCACTTCTGTAGAGTCTTCTCCATTGTCTGTCACCTAATAATTTGGGGTGGCAGCAGTAAAATTGTTTATCCTAGTCTGCTTTTGTATTGTATTAGTCTAGTATCTGAAGATGGCATCTCCATTTGTACATATCTTTAATGTAAAATGAGGGTAGTCTCGGCTCTTCTGAATCTTTCTCCAGTTATGGTTAGGAGCTCACCACAAAGTCACGTACTAAGATGCAACAATACATCTGTTATTTGTTTGAGCACTATTAGAAAAATATGCGTTGGTCTGTGTGTGGTTTTCTCCAATGCTCTGGATAATTAAGGGACCAAAGTGAATTGTGCAATCTGATGCTGCACAAGAGTTTAGAAAGCAATAGACAACCCTACAAAGATGGTGATGTGTGTATATGTCTGTGTGTGATTGCAATAAAGGGAATTAGTTTTCTCCAAATAGAAATGAATATTTTTTTTCCAAAGATGAGGTTCAGAAGCAATCATCAAAAAGCATATGCTCTGTGCCAGATAACAACATGCTATACATTTCAGCTCTGTACACAGAGCCCTGCTTACAGAGCCTAGCGGCCTCAACTTGAGTGTGCAAATACCACATTTATGCATTTAAAAAGAATTTAAGTGTGTAATTACCCACTTTGTATGTCAAATATCAGGCTGCACATCCAAGTATGGAATTTGCGTTCACAATTTAGTAGACCACTTTTGATAATTTGACCCCAATGGGTTAATTATATTTATTAACAATCAGAACTAGTTTACTTTTTTTTTAAATATAGCTTTGGGCATTCTTAACACTCAAATTGTCAACAGTTGTATAGCACATATGGCCCTATACTAGAGCTGTAAATTACATTCTAAAGGGAAATGTAGTTAACGAACCACAGCAGATTAACCAGATCTGAGTGCTAATGCCTGGATAGAGAGAGTCACTTTACGAAGGAACAAACAAACCAAAAAAGAAAGTGAAGTGAGCAGAACTGACCTGTCATCTCCTTGGCCTGATCATGGATGCGACGATTCAGCTCCTCCTTTTCCTTTTTCAGTGATGTGTTTTGCTCTTTCAGTTCTGATACCAACTGTAAGACAACAGAATGTTTGGCTCAGGATAAGGATTGCAGTCATGGGAATGTGTTTAATCTGTGCACCTAAAGCTCTGAAGAGTCTAACTCCACTGCATCCTTGTAGCAAGATATCAAAAATTTGATGTTTTTAACTGTCCTTCAGAAAATTAGATAGTGAGCTAAAGTGCCACCTTGACTTCTTAATTTACATCCCAATCGCACCCTCTCCTGCACGCAGCACACACTGAATTTCTGATCAGATGAGGCCAATGAACATGAGAGCCCAGAGTGTTTAACCCGGGGATGCCATTTAAATTCTATTGCATCTAAAGACACATGGATTAGAAACAAATTCAGTGACTATGCCCTATGTTTCTTAAGTTTTGGTGGCGGTGCCAGGCCTATAGACATTTACAAGACTGTTCTATGGAAACTCTCTCTTTAGCAAAGGATCCAAAAATTTGAACAAATCTAAATGGAAAATTGTTCGGTTTATTTTATTTTTTTGAGTTTGATAGAGGCTGAGTGCCACACAGATTTCCAAAAACTTGTGGGTGGGGAAGTAACAGATGCATTGCTCTTGGGGGACATGTTCAGCTTGAGGTCAGATCAATTCACTATGTTTCTAGTTTTGAGATGCGCTCCAATCAGCAAGCTTCCTGTACTATTCCATATGCTGTACTCAACCAGAGAACAACAAACGAAAAAGGATAATTTTAGTAACTGTGAATCTCTAAGATCTCAGGAACAACAAACCAATAGGGCTTTTAGAGACAGGCTGTTTCTAAAATTTTGGTATTTTGGGGTAGGGAGTTCCCACCTGCTCTGTTTCCTGTTTGTATTTGTCTGCCCATTCCTCAATTGTCTTCTTCTCAGACTGTGTTTTGTGCAGCTCCTTTCGAAGCTTGGTGATCTCCTCTTGGAGCATATTCACACGGTTCGTGGCATTCTTAGCCTCCTCCTCACTCATGCGAAGCCTTTCCACATCACCCCGCAGCTTCTCGGTCTCTGTGTTGTACGTGGTTTCCAGGTTAGTTAGTTTCTCCAGCAGGGATTTGTAGTCTTTGTTCTTTGCAAAACACAATGCAGACATATTAGCATTTAGAATAGCTTTGGGGTTTGTTTTAATCAGAATGTTAGTGCTCGTGAAAGGTGCTATATTGACAGACTGAATCACTCTATTTATCCACAGAACAATTGATGCTTGGCCAGCAAGATCACAGCTTCCAAACCTTCATATCCTAGGTTAAAATCAGACAAAGCCCAAGCATGCCCATCAACATACTTGTTTTCCATTCAACACCCTGAAAAAAGTGTATTGTGACAGGGGATGGATCACCAGATGATTATCTGTTGTGTTCATTCCCTCTGGGGCACCTGGCATTGGCCACTGTTGGAAGACAGGACACTGGACTAGATGGACTTTTTGTCTGATCCAGTATGGCCGCCCTTATGTATGGAAATGGTACATTATCTACTGATTCACATCTAGACTGATCCACTCTCCCCTCTATGGAAAGAGATATTTCTCCTAACTAAAGAAGAAAACTGATTCCTTTTAAAGAAAAATTCTGCTCCCAATAATCACTGTATTTTTCCAATGATTGCCCACAGTTCAAATATTGAGGCAGATGATGAGAGACTTCTGACCATTCACTCTTGGGGCATTTACCTGCTCATCAACTTTACGCTGCAGCTGCATGATCTTGTTCTCCATCCCAATATTGAGTTTCTTGTACCGTTCCACAGAGCGCGCCTCTATCTTCAGCTTCTTCAGTTCCCTTTTGGCCATCATACGCCTGTAGCAGCATTGCAGGTACACAATTGCCTTCAAGCTCCTATGGTAGCGCACACGAGCCAGCCAGCCCCGCACATGCTTCTGAATAATAATGGCCTTGTGCTCTCGAAGCATCTATGTTTAAAAACAAAAACATTAGATGAAAAAGCCACACGCTGTATTTATACAAAATTAACAACATTCTGCAAGGAGAGATACATAGGTAATAACTATAGACATCCGTTTGAAAAGAGAAACTGCAGGTGAAGGGCAGCAGGAGAGGACCAAGGAATCACTATAAAAAAATAAAATAAATTAACCTAAGGAGCAAGGGAAGAAGATGTGGAAAAAAAACGAGAGAAAGCTAAAATGAAGGGAAAGAGATGGAAGGAAGGAACTGGGGACATTTGTATTGATGCGAGATCCCTGTTAATTACAAGAATACAGAATACCTATGAACAAAACATTAAATCCATCCCTAAAGTTCTAGGGATGACTAGATCTTGCTCTTACTATACCCTTTTATTATAAGGCCACTTAAATTGGTACATGGACAGATGGGTAAATTCAGCAACTTATTGTTTAGTCTCCCTACATATCTTCCAAATATATACACACATACATGAACCTCCTCTGCATTCAACAGTTGGTAGTAGCTTATCAAGTTGAATTCCAATTTCCATTCCCCCCACACACCTTTTTTTTTTCTTTAGTCATTCCTAACTTGTAGAAACTTTTTTTTAATGCTTTTCCATGCTTACTGTTTGGCTAAAGATCAAAGAAAATTGATGCAGCTTTTTTGAAGTTCTGCAAACATTAAAGGAATGCTTTCCTCCCCATTTATTCCAATTAGAAATTTTGCACCCTCCTAATTCCGGAACAGCTGATAGTGGAAATTTCAAAACATGGCTTGACAGTCTTTATTAAAATATAAAAACAATTCAGGTTTGAAGAAAAATGGGTCAGAATTGAAGTTATCATTGTTTTAGCTACCAATCTTTCACATTCAAACAAATGTTCTATTTACTTTTTGGACAGTTGAACTAAGGATGCTTTAGTGATTTCCAAGGTCTGTAGATCCTAAATTCCACAGGATGAGAGAGTTTAGCTCTAAAATGTTAGAATTAAAGGGTTTAGCTTCTATAGGGTAACGTGTGTGTCATACATTATGGACCAAAGTGATCTGTAAGGAGAGCTTGTCAATTAGTCACAGGAGGACAACTACACAATCTATAATCCCAGGACTGCAAACAAAGCCTGTTTCTTCCTGCAGCCATCCCAGGATCACAGGCCTTAATAAAATTCCTGCTTCACATCAATGCATCTGTCTTACATTTATCATTTGTTCCATCTGTGATGGGAGGAGTTTATAATAGGTAATTTCTAATTGTGCTTACTAAGGAGAATAATTAACCATAATTGCAGAACCATCCTTAGACAGGTAAGTTTGATTTATGGTGACTTCAGAAGTAATTTGCCATATCTTCAACAAGGGAATGTGACAGATTTATAAAATGTTGTTGTACTGTAGAAAAGGAATTGTGTATAAGAGTCACTCAGCCAATTTCAGGAATCTAGAATGGTTGACTCATCTATTCTGCATATCCTGGGGATGGCTCTTAGCCTATATGTTGATGCAATGTACACCTGTCAGTTTTATGAGGAAGCTCATTACTTTCTGAAGTTAATGTATATTTGAAAAACATCTGTCAGGCTAGTAAAAGACTCAATGTTTTAATATTCTTATATTCAATGGTAATATAAAACCTGGATTACAGTGCTCAGAATGCTAGCAGAAACAAAACAAACAATAATAATGTACACCATAAAATACATAGGATGTGTAACATGGCTGAGTACAAGGGGAGAAATATTACTTTTCGGGCATTTCTGGCTGTTGATCATTCCTTTGCACAACCTTCACATTAATGATATGTTAGACTGATATACTATATATGCATGAGTGTATGTATGTGTGCAACTACACACAAGCATGTATGCATACTTGTACATTTTTTCTTTAACACAAATCTAAAAATGTCAAGAAATTCCTTCAGTCCAATTCTTTTGATCAATAGAAGACAAGCATCTCAAACATAAGCAATGGCAGGCTTTTATGTTTACATCTACTAATTTGAGAAGAAGTACAACTCTGTAGGACAACTTCTCAGTGAATGATGAGTTGACCTTTGAAAAACTCAATGCAAAACAATCTTTATAGATAGAATTGCTGTGCAAAATGTTGTATAACTCACAAAATCCCAATGTATCAGTAATTCTGCTTCCAGCCCTGTAAACATTTAAAAGCAAAGCCTAATTTCTAAAATGAGGGCAGTTAATTTTTCTTTAAACATAGTCACTTAATGTCATATCATCATAATTAGGACAGAATTCTATCAACCTCCCACCAAACTGAGATCAGCACAAGTAAATGAAAAAAGTGAAAAACAAAAAGAGAGCCAGGGCTTTAATCTTCTATTCTATCAGACAACAGCTCACTAATATCAAAATCAGCATCCTCAATCATCTTTTAGAGTTTGACAGAATCATAGAAATTAGGGATTAAGAAGAGCTACTAAGTCATCTGTGCATGCAATATTAATTTGGACTCAGAATGACTGGCTGTCTGATCATTGTATCACATTATTCATATTTTCAAGTATCTTATTTCAGGCCATGCAGTGGCACTGAGTGTGTGCTTTAAGGTCTGACAATTTGTACACAAACATTTTAGAGCGCATGGAAACACTTCAGAATGGGCTAACCCGGAGGTGCTTGGAAACAGCAATAATGAAACACTGGGTCTTCTTACCCTCTGGTATTTGTTCCTTGCTATGTAACCTCGTAAAAGTGACTGAAGCACAATAGTGGCAGCTCGCATGAGATGGTATCTTTTGCGAACCACATACATGCGCTGGAACTTCTGAATTAGGATGGCAGCCCTGGTTCTTCGCAAGAATTTGGCATAGCTGGCAAAGAAAAATGGTGAAAATGTTATTTACATCTATTATTTATAACCTCTGAATAACATTTTCCCAGTCCTATAACTTTACCCTCTTTCTTAAGAGCTACGTTTTCTACATATTCTACTCTAGATTATTTGCAGTATTGTCAATGGTACAATGTTTGCTTACTACTGTACTGCACAGCAGCATGGGAAAATTAAAAAATTAACCCTTAAAAGCCCCAGGTAGAGTTTACTCATCCTCAGAAAATTGCACTGGGGAACTGACATGCTCTTCTCAGTTTCTCATCACCTTCCTTCATTCTTTAAAGCAGCTTCCATTAATCAACTTTCCCTAACTCATTCCCCAACAGAAACAGGTCTACCCTTAATTCTTATACCTCCAGCAAGACCACTGAAAAGCATCCCAACTTAATTCCTTTCCTTTTCCCTCCCACCTCACCTCTGTATCTGCCTGCTTCCCTGCTCCAGCTGGTTCCCTCATCACCCACATCAGCCATCTGCTCCTAGCTAGCCTGTCTCCCCTTTGTTGCATCCTGGCCTGAGGAATAGGTTTTCACTACTGGAGAGAGAGGCCACATTAGAAGGGCAGTGGAAAGTTAACAAGGTTTCGTGGCAGGAAAAGGGCAGGTCAGGATTCAGTCTAAGCAAGAGTCCTGCCTCACCCCACCTGCAGACTGACTGCCTCACTCTACTTTTCCTCTACTCTAACAAAGAGAGAACATGGACTGCTCTTAGGTGTTATCCAGCTGGGAAATAGCTACATCTTTCTGAAGGTCAAAACAAGCAGGTACTTCTCTTAGAGGAATGCACATTCTAGTCTATTTCCTTCATTACACTGAAAAACTAATTCCTAGTGATCAGCACAAGGAGACAGAAGGTGCTCTCACAGCTAAATGACCTAGTTAGAGGAAGGTGAACTGATGTAAGAGCAAGTGTCCCCAAGTGTGCTACTTACCATCGTGCCTGGTACCCTCTGACATATCTCTGAATGGTGATGGCTGCTTTCCTCATGCGCAGGTACTTCTTTCGCATCAGCCACCCTCGGATTGTCTTCTGGATGCGGATGCAGGCAACTCTCAGTTTATCTGCTCTTATTTTTTCCAGATAGGCTACTTGACCAGCCCGAAAAAATATTTTTGTCTTACCAAACTGGTACTTATCCTTGTCCTATTTTCAGAGGAAATATCTGATCAGTAACAGAATTAAACAATAGAGGATAAAAAAAAGAAGACACAAAGGCTGAATTGAAAAAGCAGAGTCAGTAAAGAGGTAAAACTACCCATTTAGTATTTCAGCTAAATCTGTACTTACATTAGCTAAGGAAGCTGATTTTTTTTTTACCTTATTATGTTCTGTGCATAAATTTGTAGAATTAGCAGGGTTAGGGAATTGAAATCTTAAGGAATAATATATATGTGAGGATTGGTTACAACTTTATTCTATCAGGAAATATTTTCTGAACCAGAAAAAAAGATTTTATTTTTTTTAAAATGTGTGTAAGAACTGAAGACTGATATTTCCTTTGCCAAATATGGCTTATATTTAAGGCACTTTGTTATCAGTTTTTACTGAAAAATCCCTGGGTTTAACAAAAGCTATTCTTCTTTTTTTTTTTAAATCTGATTTTCACCCAAACTTTGGACCACTAAGGTGCATGAAAATACTGATTATGTTAAGAAAATCAATACATTACATTAGTGAGGTGTGTATGTTAATAATAAATTAGTCTAAGTGTAAATGTAAGACTGTCTGTTAAATAAGGTAATATAGAAGAAGAGACATGCATACATGTAAGGACAGTTAATGTACAGTTCATGAAATAAACCATAGATTAAAAAAACACTGCTTTTAATTTTTAATACTCTTACTGTTCTCTATTTGTTACTTTTTTTCTGTCTCCCATCCCCCAATATTAAACCCAATATTTACCCCAAAAAAATGGAAAGTAAAGTTTTACAACAATTTTCACCCACTTTGTAATAAACACCAATATATACCCAGGAAATTTTAAATAAAATATAAACCAAACATAAAGGGCCTTGTTTCTATTCAGGCTACAAAGATCAGAACAGTTGATATTTCTCATGAAACTGAGAAAAAACACTGGTGAAACTGATGAGACGAGAGGGAAAAAAATCAGTAATTGAAATGAGAATTAAAATAACTATATTTAAATTGATAATTCCTCAACAGTCAGTCTTAAGCTATATTACAGCGTACAAATGTTTTAGAAAGGATTTGAAAAGGTGACTTGATATCTATTAGCCTGAGAACCAACCGTACTAGCCCAGGGGAAATATCTGTGCCCCCAAACTTGTGTATGGAATAAAACCAACGAGGCATAACGGACAGAGCACGTCGAGATGATTGCAGCACACCTGGAGGGCGAGGAAGGAAGGTGGGGGGAGGGGCTATGGGTAGTGGTGGAAAAACAGGTTGAAATCTTGTGTGTGTACTTTGACTTGAAATTTACACACAAACACACAGGTGAAGCAATAACCTCAACTATTTAATAGGTACTATTGATTGTTATTTGATGTCAGTATGCAAGCACAGGAAGTGAAGCTGAAAGCTCCACCTGCTCCTATTGCTGTGAATGCTTTTAATAATACACAAGAAAAGGAATCTACTCGCATGATATGGATAGCATATGCACACAAGTGCATTTAATGGAATCTTGAAAACATAAACTGCATTCTATGCTTGTTTGATACTGACTCTGACCCTCAGCCAGCTAGGTGGCTTTCTGGTTTTAATTTCCATGGCAAGTCATCTGTGTGCTTTTACTTTTCCTCACCTATACCTTGCACTGAGTTATGATTAACCACCTTCTGGTTGAGAAATAAATGGGATCTTCTTTTGGAGCCTGTCTGTGCTGTGCATTAACCCTTAGTATACTGGCTAATCCCCAGGAACCCCAGTAATTTCTTATGTAACTCCAATGATTTTGTTTGTTTTATATGCAGAAGATTTAAGTAATAGCTAATTCTTAAATGTGAAGGGGAGCCAGCAGCTGGTGTTGTACTGGAAGAGGGGGAGCTGTTCACACTTGGGAGCAGGGATGGGTCAATACTCTTAGTCCTGCCTCTCCTGTGCTGGAAAGTCTCCTTCTTCTGCTGTTTATTTTCACCACTGCTCCCCTAGGCTGGAAACAGGCTACATGCATGAGAGCCGTCAGGGAGCTTGCACAGAGCATCTCTGTTTAGGAGAACCAGGGCAAGGAGGCAGCTGAGAGGTGGTAGGGAAGTGGCAGGATCTCACAGTGCTAAGTGGAATTAAGGAATCATAGAATCATAGGATTGGAAGGGAACTTGAGAAGTCATCTAGTCCAGCTCCAGGCCCTCAGTGCAGGACTAAGTATTATCTAGACCGGGGGCCGGATCCGGCCCGTCAGGACTTTGGATCCAGCCCGCGGGATTGCCACCCCCGTGGCGCTGCAGACCCTGTGCCGCTCCCGGAAGCGGCCAGCACCACATCCCTGCAGCCCATGGGGGAGAGGGTGCAGAGGGCTCTGCACGCTGCCCTTGCCTGTGGGTCTCTCTCCCCGCAGCTACCATTGGCCAGGAATGGGGAACCACCATTTCCTGCACTCCTCCCTTCACCCCTGCCCTGAGCCCCCTCCCGCACTGTGCACCCCCTGCTGCACCCCACCCCTTCCCTGAGCCCCCTCGTGCAGCCCGCACCCCTCCTCTGCCTTAACCCCTTGTCCTGAGCCTCTTCCTGCACACCACACCCCCTCCCACACCCTAACCCCCTGCCCCAGCCCTACATTCATGGCCCTGCATGCAATTTCCCCACCCAGATGTGGCCCTTGGGCCAAAGTTTGCCCACCCCTGATCTAGACCATCCCTGACAGGTTTTTGTCTAACCTTCTCTTAAAAATCTCCAATGATGGAGATTCCCTAGCAATTTATTCTAGTGCTTAACTAACCTGACAGGCAGTTTTTTCTAATGTCCAACCTAAACTGCCCTTGCTGCAATTTAAGCCCATTCCTTCTTGTCCTGTCATCAGAAGTTAAGGTGAACAATTTTGCTCCCTTCTCCTTGTAACAACCTTTTAAGTACTTGAAAACTGTTAAGGAGGTGGAAGGGTTTTTGTTTGGAAGAGGAAAGAGAGACTCTTGCATATTGGAATCCTCAGGATGATTATACCCCCAAGGTTAATACAACTTGCTGTTAAATTAAGTGAGGCAGTCTCTCCATCCACCAGGGCTTAAAATTGTTGTCTTCCCAGCCCCTGCTAGACCGGAGAATCAACCCCCCATCCCCCACACAACAACACTGGAGTGACTTACACTCACTGAAGCAACATCCCATTTTTATTTGACAATAAAAAGAATTGTTGATCTTTAATAGCAGCCACGGCCCGATGCTTCTATCTAAAGCTTCAAAAAGAAAGGTGAATGTCACCCAATCCAGCAAACAATAGAACACTCAGAGAGACTATGATTTCCTAAACTAGTATTGGCTGCTGTTTGAAGTCCCTATCAACTAATAATAACGTATGACTATTTTCAAATTTGTAGAGCGGGAGCAACACATTTTTAAAAACTATCTGTATAATTCAGGATTCCAAGCAATATTTATAGTAGGGCTTTCAAGTGATTAAAAAAATTCATCGCGATTAATCGCACTGTTAAACAATAATAAAATACCATTTATTTAAATATTTTGGATGTTTTCTACATTTTCAAATATACTGATTTCCAGTACAACACAGAATACAAAGTGTATAATGCTCACTTTATATTTATTTTTGATTACAAGTATTGGCACTGTAAAAAAAACAGAAGAAATAGTATTTTTCAATTGACCTAATACAAGTACCGTAGTGCAATCTCTATCATGAAAGTTGAACTTACAAATGTAGAATTATTTAAAAAAACTGCATTCAAAAATAAAACAATGTAAAATTTTAGAGCCCGCAAGTCCACTCAGTCCTACTTCTTGTTCAGCCAATCGCTCAGACAAACAAGGATGGTTACCATTTGCAGGAGATAATGCTGTCTGCTTCTTGTTTAGAATGTCACCTGAAAGTGAGAACAGGCATTCACATGGCACTGTTGTAGCTGGCATTGCAAGATATTTACGTGCCAGATGCACTAAAGATTCATATGTCCCTTCATGCTTCAACCACCGTTCCAGTGGACATGCTTCCATGCTGCTAACGGGTTCTGCTCGATAACAATCCAAAGCAATGCAGACTGACACATGTTCATTTTCATTATCTGAGTCACATGCCACCAGCAGAAGGCTGATTTTCTTTTTTGGCGGTTCGGGTTCTGTAGTTTCTGCATCGGAGTGTTGCTCTTTTAAGAATTCCGAACGCATGCTCCACCTCATCCCTCTCAGATTTTGGAAGGCACTTCAGATTCTTAAACCTTGGGTCGAGTGCTGTAGCTATCTTTAGAAATCTCACATTGATACCTTCTTTGCATATTGTCAAATCTGCTGCGAAAGTGTTCTTGAAACGAACAACATGTGCTGGATTATCATCTGAGACTGCTATAACATGAAATATATGGCAGAATGCGGGTAAAACAGAACAGGAGACATACAATTCTCCCCCAAGGAGTTCAGTCACAAATTTAATTAACACTTTTTTCTTTTAAATGAGCATCAGCAGCATGGAAGCATGTCCTCTGGAATGGTGGCCGAAGCATGAAGGGGCGTACGAATGTTTAGCATATCTGGCATGTAAATACCTTGCAATGCCAGCTACAAAAGTGCCATGCAAATGCCTGTTCTCACTTTCTGGTGACATTGCAAATAAGAAGAGGACAGCATTATCTCCTGTAAATGTAAACAAACTTGTTTGTCTTAGCGATTGGCTGAAGAAGTAGGACTGAGTAGACTTGTAGGCTCTGAAGTTTTACATTGTTAAATAACTGCACTCAAAAACAAAACAAACAAAATCTACATTTGTAAGTTGCAATTTCACAGCAAAGAGATTGCACTACAGTACTTATATGAGATGAATTGAAAAATACTATTTCTTTTGTTTATCATTTTTACAGTGCAAATATTTGTAATCAAAATAACATACACTTTGATTTCAATTACAACACAGAATATATGAAAATGTAGAAAAACATCCAAAATATGTAATAAATTTCAATTGATATTCTATTGTTTAACAGTGCAATTAAAATAGTGATTAATTTTTTTGAGTTACTTGCTTCCATTAACTGCGATTAATTGACAGCCCGAATTTATAGGTTTTAAAAGCTACAATTCTACTACCAGAATCAGCTTCTCCAACAAATTTTTGCATGTCTGTTTTCTGTCACTAAGGACATCTTTTTGCTTCATCAGGACACGGTAGCGGCTGAAGAACTCTTGATACGTCCACCTGTACCAAGAAACAGAAAGGGTGTTAGCCATATAATGGAAACCTCTCTCAATGAAAATGCCTCTTCTGAAAACAATCTGAAAAATGGCAAACCTACCTTGAGGGGAAGCCAGCTGCGCTGATCCGGATAGTTTCCAGAACACCACAAGCTCTGAGCTGCTGAACTGCCCGCTTTTCATCAAACCTATATAAGAAAACAAAACATCTGTCAAATGGCAGACTTTCTAAGTGAAGCTCTAGCCAAGTTTTGTATGAGAACCTAAGTTCAGAAATGGTGACAACGTTAGAAATGCAAACTAGTAGATTTCAGTCAAAGAAGTTGTCATGAGTACAGATTCCTTAGGAGCACAAGTTTTGAATCAAATTCAAAATGGAAAATCATGAAATTGTGGGTATCCTTCTCAGACAGCATAAAGGAGAAATACAAAGCAGTCAGCTAATCATTTTCTCTCCATCTAGCCCCAAACAGCTGTTATTATTATGTTTATTCCGACGCTTTCAAGACACACTATTCTACTCCTGAGCTATGTGTACTATGTTCTCAGAGACCATTTATGAACCAACGTACGTGAATGGAAACTTGAAGTCATTGGGCTTAATACAACGCACGTAGTGTGGAGTTGTAGCATTAAGGGTTTCCATCAGCAGATGAAGAGAGTTCCGAAACTGTAAAAAAAAAAAAAAAAAAAAAGAGAGAAGGGAAATCAGAATACGATGAAACTCAGTCTTGTTTGAAATGATCTCAAATGGGGACTTTTTGTATTAGATAAAAGAGGTTGTCTAGAAAAATCCAACATAAAGCCAAATTTCAATAGAGCAGTTTGGTTATGTGTTGCCCCAGTGTATGCATCCATACTATAAATTCTGGTGGTTCTTGGAAGCAATTCATATACACTGCAACACTTGTGTGGAATCAACGGCAATCATATTGCCATACAATACACAAATGCTTGAGTTTCCTATGACAAATGCAACCATACAAGCTGATTTTCAGAGGTGCTGAACTCCCACTGTCTTCAAGTGAAGTTGGTGGGAGCTCAGAACCCTTGAAAAATCCGGGTAACCAGGGATCAGATTTTCTCAGGAGCTCAGCATCAAACATGCTAAACTCTTTTGAAAACATGGTCACTTAGATTGGGAGTTGAGTTCTTTTGACAATCTGGCCCTGTGTGTTTTATCTGGCCCTAACACCGTATGCGGTCCAAATTATAAGCTATAAGCAAGCCTAATGGTTACTATCTTGGTTAGATGATCAAGTCCTTTTTAAGAGCAGCCATCCTATATCACTGTGTACAGTAAACTGCTGCTTTCTTACGTGGTTATGCAAGGCTGGGAGAGCAGGTCTTCATGAAAGTATCATATGTGAACATGAAGTACTCCACATACAAAAAATTTAAAGCAGTATACATGCTCAAACATAGCCTACTTCTCTTACATGGACTGCATAGTTTTTGCTGAAGATTTCTATCAATATTCTAGCAATCCTGGTATCCCATCCTTAATCAAGGTCCTACTGCCAGTTTGTTGGCGATGCCTGATGGAAGCTAAAGATTCCCCAACACTTAAAAAGAAAAAGGTAGTGGGATAAACCGAACCTATTGCTGAGAGCCATGACGGTGACTTTCCATCTGAACCAACACTCCTGAGCAGTGATCACAAGAAACCGCTGCACAGTATGAGCGCAATAAGACACTAAAAGGGGAGGGGAAAAGATTATTCTAATAGAAATAGTCACTGGTTCAACTCACCTGATGTCCCACAGTTTTCTTATGTTCCTTGCTTGCTTGGCCTGGTTTGGCCTTGGCGGGTTTTACAGCAGTGCGAGACAGCAGCGTGCGACCTGAAGGGGTTGCTGAGGTGGGACTAAGGGCCTTCTCCTCATCCTGAAACAACTCTGACAGCATCTTAAACTGGTGGAGAAGTAGGAAAAACAAGTTACCTCTCAGAATCAGGGGGTGAGTATTCTAGAAGGGAAGAAGTGCTGTCTAAGGGTCATGCAGGGGTCTGAGAAGGAGGATGTTGGGTTCTTTTTCCTAGCTCTGAGTGGCTGTGTGACCGTGACACAGTGAACAAATCATTTAATCTAGAAATGGGTATAATTGTACTAGTCTGCCTCAGACAGATTTTAGGCTTAATTGATTATTTATAGTGCCGCTTAAGATCCTCAGATGGAAATAGCAGAGTACTGATGCTGAGGTACAAAGAATGAGTGGTATTATCTTCTATAGATATCTAAGATGGTTAGAATCCTAGCTTATTTTCTGTAAACAGTTTTCTTTTCTTTTGGTGGGGGGGAGATGGGACAGAGTAAGACAGAGCACACACATGCATGATCAACGTGAGGTGTGCAAGCGTGTGCTGATTTAATGATAAAATTGTTTGTATTTGTGGGTGTCAGCGTCAAATTCTGGCTTGACTTGAGTCTTGTGCATAGAGCCAGCAATAGCTTCACAGTTCAGCCAGTCTGTGACATTGTCACAGGTTGGCAATGCCTTTAAGGGTAATTGGGCTCAGGCATATCTCTGTCACATTAGCCATCCCACCCTCCCTTGCTTCCCCCAGCTGGTCCTGATTAGCTGGGTGATTTCATTAAAAGGGCTGAAAACTCAGTTTGAGTGTGGAACCACAGACAGTGGGGCAGGCTTCTGTGGAAGGCCCTGGGTGATGGCCTACAGGAGACTGAGGGGATTCCAGGGAAGCAGCCTGGAAGTGAGGGCTCTAGCCCAGAGACAGAGACTGAGAAGTAACCCAGAAGGAACTGTGCAGATCCTTGAGATGGCTGAGCTGCATAAGCACTGTAGCCTTGCTGGGCTGCAGCTTGGCTATAGGTACTATAGTCTTGCAGGTGCAGATGTTACTTATAGTCAGCCCGTCCAGGGGTACGGCACAGCTGCCTACGATACCACCACACCCACAGTTACTGCCACCCAGGCTTCTTATGCAGCACAATCTGCTTATGGCACCCAGCCTGCCTACCCAACCTATGGGCAGCAGCCAGCAACATCTGCACCTGCAAGACTATAGTACCTATAGCCAAGCTGCAGCCCAGCAAGGCTACAGTGCTTATGCAGCTCAGCCAGCTCAAGGATATGCACAAACGACCCAGGCCTATGGGCAACAGAGTTATGGAACTTATGGACAACCCAGAAGGAACTGGGAACTGAGCCCGGGAGAGGCTGAAGAAGAACCCAAGTGGGGAGAAAGTACATTTTGCTTCAACTTGTTATCTCGAAGGGGGATTGGACTCAGAGTAACCCAGATGAAGTGGCTGAGCCATGGGAATCTCAGGGACAGACAAAACCTGGGTGAGGGGAAACTGAGGCAGACAGCGCCAGCAGTGCCACACTTGGCCAGCAGGCCTGCCCTGTGACACACTGCTACAGATGTTCCCTCAGAGTGGACATGCTGCTGTATAGGACAGCTTGGATGCTAGAAGAGAACATCAGGAAAGCCTCCCCTGACATCCCAATGTTGCATCAGGCTCCTCTCTAGCTGAGAAAGGAGACTGAATGGCCCAAAAGGCTGCACACAGTACTCCAGTCTGACAGCTTTCAAATACACCCATCAGCAAGAAAGAGGATGGATTCAGCCGGCTGAAGATCCACTCTATCTGGCAATCAACAAGAATGGTGAAAGAACCTGCACAGACTTCCCAAGCAACCCCTGGGACCCAACTCTGGTCCCCTTTCTCTCCCTCACAGCAACTGTAAACGACAATGACCACAAAATGTAACTCTGCTATAATAGCAACCTGAAACAATACACCTCTATCCCGATATGACGCTTTCCTCGGGAGCCAAAAAATCTTACCGCATTATAGGTGAAACCGCGTTATATCGAACTTCCTTTGATCCGCCGGAGTGTGCTGCCCCGCCCCCCCAGACCACTGCTTTACTGCGTTATATCCGAATTAGTGTTATATCGGGTCACATTATATTGGGGTAGAGGTGTAGTAACTATACAGGCAACTACAGATAATGCTTCCAGGTAGATAACATGTAGCACCTCAGAAACATTGCCAGAATAAGGAAACCTGAGCCCTTCTAGCTATGAATGAATAATCTTTAAACTAACATGTGTTCTCTTATTCCCAAGAAATAGGAACATTACATTTTCAGTAACATAAAGCAATTAGCTAAGTATGGCCGACAAGGAACGATCACTAGTTGCCTTATCAAATTTGATGTGTGCACCATGATCAATGAAATAGTCCGTGCAACTGTACCAGAATGAACTGTACCAGAGTGATGCAGTCTGCTAGCCCAGCATTCATGCCATTTCTATAGCATCATGTGTTTTAAAAAGGATGTAGCTGTCCAGGGCAATATAAAGTTACAATATGGGGGCCAGAAGAAATCTGAAATTCTTGAACTAATAGTAAAGATGAGTATCAACTGCCTAGATCTCTAAGACTTATCCAAGTCATTTCATACAAACTGTGTGGGTCTATATCAGTCAAGTAAGGAAGCCTATTGTGATTTGAATCTTAATAAGCTTCATCCAGATGAATCTGCTACTGGCACGAACACAAAAAAGTGTGTGTCCTTCCTTGGCTTTTCATTGCTGATGGGCCAGTGTTTCTAAGGAATCAAATATATGAGGCTCATTATCCCCCTCAGGTGAAGATCTGAGTTTAAAAATGTTCAACTTAATTTAAAAGTCACCATTTTCAAAGGCATCTTCTGCTATTGTGTGTGGAAACGGGGGGCAACACATGGCAATTCTTTACCATTGGAACTGAAGGATCAAAGTAAAGATAGTACATATGAATAGGGCACTACTAAGGGAGTCTTCATTGTTTTTTCCTAGCTCAGCACCTCTCTTGGTTTCACAGGGCACTGGCAGTGCTCAAAGAGAAGAAAAAACACGGATCAAAGGGCAGACAAGTCATGTGGTAGGAAACAAGCAAGCATTTTTCATTTCACATGAATTTTTCGGATGATCTTACAGACATGCTGCTAACACATGCCAGCAGCAAGCATGAAAACTGAGAACTCTCACATATTACTTGTGTGACACATGCACTAGAATAAAACATGCTCAAATAAGTGTCATGGACCAATTTCTAGAGCAGGCTAACATTTCAAGTTGTGCATTACATAGCCCTTCTAGGGAAGCATGCATGCCGTGCACTTTGAGTAGACCAGACTTTCTCCCCAACATCATAAATCCCTAGAAGCTGTAATGATGCAGAGGTAAGCAATTATTAGAATTATAAGTGATGCACTAGATTTTAGGTTTACCTTCTGTTGAATATGTATGTCAAACCCAGAAAACAGCAGCAACAACAACAACAACAAAAAAGTAGATTAAAATCAGGAATTAAACCAGAAAATGGAAAGCTACTGTGAAGAGTTACTAATAATTAAGGCTGCCTGAAAAACTTCTAAAGAAACATTTTTCCACTGGATAATGGGGTTTCCACCAAAATATAAAGTTTCTGTGGGGAAAAATTGATTTTGGTGGAATTTCCATTGGGAAAAATCAAAACGTTTCATTTCAGGTGGGACTGGATCAAGCTGACATTAATCTCTGCATCTGCCTGAGCTGGCACCATGCTTTATGGGAGTTATAGCTCCAGATCCCTCATGCCCCCATTCTTCCCTGTGGGCCATGCTCCCCAGCCACACTAGATCCCCCATGATGCCCAACAGTCTCTTCCTGTGGCCGAGGCACCGTGGCTGGGCAGCAGTGCCCAGAGGGGAGAACAGGGGCATGACAGATCCACAACCACAACTCCCAGGAGGCACCACAGCAGCTCACATGGTCACAGAGGTTAACATCGACCTGAAATGAAACATTGCTGAACAGAAAATGTTTGTAACTTCTCATTCCATAAAAAGTTTAGATACTTCAACTTTGTATGTCAATTCAGGATGTAAACAAATGACACAATACTGGAATTTCCCATGGGATGGCTATCAGCTACATTAATGATTGTATGGGTATTATTCCAACCTGTCTGGAGCTCTTCAGCTAGCAAATTCCCAATAGCTGTCATCAGGAAGTACATTTTGTATTTGCATTTTCATTTCAGAAGAGAAATAGCTAGCATCCCTACCATTAAGAGAAAGTAGCCCTTCTCCAACAGTGAGCATGTCACTCATTATACCTTGGTGTAATATTTTAAAGTTTTTAAATGGGATAGTCCCATGGAGTTTAAAAATAAAAAACACCTTCAGCGATCAGTAAATTCTCCAGCCAATGTAGATTTTCCTGCTTTACTGGGTTCTCGCTTTCATTTGGCTTTGGAACAGGTACATAGGGGCAACCTGACTTTCTTGTAGAGTTGTTTTATGTTTAATTGGTCTGAACAGATAAGAAAATTCTGTTTTCACAAAACATTTAAAAATCAAAAGGTGTGCATTTTAGAAGGGAACAGTCAAGCCTTCCTACACTATTCTGATCCATCAAGATCCCTTGATATCTTCCAAAAAGCCCAAGCAAATTTACAGCGAAAATATTTAAAATGCATGTAAGGCTAAAAGTAAAAAAATATTCCAACCAGCAAATCAGCAAACATACCAAGCCAATTTCTAATTTGTGGTTTTCAAAACAAATGTTCCAATCCCATTCCATTAAAATCTATGGCTAAATACAGACAGACTTCAATGGGAGTGAGATCATGCCCCATAGCTTTCTAAATACGTACAAATAACTAAATAAATAGAAACTATAGCCAAGTGGAGAGGGCCATTTACACTCGGGGATATGGGGAGGGGAGGAACAACTTTAGTTTCTAAAGCTTATATAAAAAAAGCTGACCTTTAACTTGACATCCCATGGCAGGGAAAAAAAAAAATCAATCCTCAACACTAACCTTACTTGATTTTAGGACCTTGATTTGTTCTTCATAAACTGTGTCTTTGTTCTTTTCCAGAAAGCCTTCACACTGATATTCCACCTAAAAACACAAAAATGTGATTTTTTTTCCCCCTCAAAAAACTAATTAGGAGTTCATTTTTGCAGGATTCACCAGCTGTAACCTGTGAAATTAAAAAGTTTCCTATTAATGTTGTTTAAAATATCAATCATTGAATACATGCTTGCATGACAAACACTGCTTGTAAGAAAGGTTACTTTCTAATAAAAAATGGAACTTTAAACCACAAAATATGCATAACTGCTGTAATTGTATTAAACCAGACAAAGTGCACATGTGCAGAGATGCCTTTGCTGAGACAGTGTGATTGAGAATCTGGGCTGAGCCACTTCATCTCCTTGTTCTTCAGTTAACATAGCTGTAAAATTAGATAAAAGCCAGACCTCGCTGAGAAATAATATCCCATCTCATGAGATAGGTAAAACTGGTCACACTGCTGAAGCCAGCTGCACAAAGGTCTTCATCTGCATTCAAATAGGCAACTGTCTTCAGCAGTAATTGTAGGTATGTATTCTTCAAAAGACAACAGACTCTATAAATGATAATGATCCCCACTTCTTAATTCATTCCTCTACTGCAGGAAGATTGACTCTCTTGGACTTAAAGAAAGGCCGCAGGCCCCAAACTAAAACTGATCAGAGATGACCTACCTGACCTAAGAATGGGTGGGAAAAAAAACCAATTGCCCCAAATCCAGAGAATAGAATTTTAAAAATACAGAGATAGTAAGAGATATTTATTTGTCTGTCTCTCTCAAACTAACCCCAGGAAGACAGGGATTGCATCAGCAGCAGTCTAGCTGTTCACTGAACAAGAATGACCTCTTTAGTAACTTTGCTATCAATAGGCCGGGATCAAGAGTTGGAGATGAATGCCCTCTTTCAAAAAGGAACTTCACTGGTTTTCTCTCTCCAGGCTACACGTCTCTAGATGGAGCATCTGCCCACAGTCATCTTCTCTTCACTGAGAACTTCGCCATACCCATTTAGTAACACACCGGCATCAAAACTATTCCCATAGCTGTAGCAAAAATAAATCCCCAAATTCCTCTACACAAAAACAATGCTCTCTATGCTCATTAGCCATTAAGGAACAAACTCTGATCAAGTCACTACAATATTTACTAAGGTAAACTTCACCTCTGTGCACAGGGTCCACACAAAAACCATCCACCATTTAAGCCCTATTTTGAATTTCACCCTAATTTTTTAACATTAAAATGAGTCTTCCCAGCTGAAAAAAATACTACTAGAGGGAGGCAAAGAGCTCTATGTATTCCTTCAGGAAACAACCAAGTTTACAAACCTTGCCAGCTAAGACCCCTATTATGGGTTCTCCTCCCCGTTCCAAAATGTTTGTATATGTTAACTTGTACATATATGAAAGACTAAATGGCTTAACATTGGTAATTCCTCAGTCTTGCATGTGCTTATGACTTCCACAGCCCGGGACTTCCCCAACCTGAACTATACTATTCAGTATAGAGTTCAAAGCATATTTTAAACAGCCAGGCTCCATGTATTTTACAGTATGTAAAGAGTTTAATGCATTATCTTTTTTGCTCTTTCATCATTTTCAGCAGAGAAATGGCTCATGCATCAAGCATAAGCAGTCTCTTAACTATTTGCTATTATCAAGGACATGTTGGAGAACAGGGGCAAAGCAGAGTCTCACCTTTTTCTAGGCATAAATTCAAGTACACGAGAGGAAACAAAGTGAGGTCAAGTAAAGACCACAAATCCACATGCAGACTCAATTTTTTTTTGTTTTTACAAAAATAAATAAATAAAATTTTAAAAATACTTTTTTTTTTTTTTTTAAAGGTTTCTAGGCTGCTCAGCAAATTTAAGCATGTGGTAAGAACTGGTCTAGCAAAATACATTTCAATGACCTACTTTGTCTTCCAGGTCATTAAAGAGAGCTGCTCTCACTCACCAGGTGAAAAAAAGAAAAGCACATGTTGCTCCAGTGTTTTTGACTCTTTGTCAGCACACTGAGATGACAACAGATTGAGGTTGTGTTATGGTGACTGTTCAACTGAGCAGATATTGACATAAACATGCAGTAGAAATACACATAATAGGAGAACTGATGTTGTAAGATTACGTTGTGGTATGTAAATAAATTAAGGTGTAATCGTTCAAAGGAAGGATGGTCTGTGGTTAAAGCATGGAACTAGGAACTGGGAGATCTTTTTCGTCTTCCCACCTCTGCCACACACTTGCTCTGTGACCCTGGGCAAGTCACATCTCCTTTCTGCTTTAGTTTCCCATCTGAAAGATGGGGAGAATAATATCTACACCGCAGAAGGGTGTTCTGAGACTGCAAGCATGCTGACATCCTTGGCTATATAAGTACAAAGTGGTTTTCAGGGACATGCTGCATTCAGAACCGGAAGTTACTGCTAGTAACTGTGGCTTATATTGAACACCCTAAATAATTCTAACTTTGACATAGAAATAATATATATCTGTACACAGAGTTATGTGCAAATATTGCAGAGGGGAAAAAAAAATCCTTACCTTGTCAGCAAAGTGTTGTATGATAAAAGCTTTGTTTGACATACGTGGTTTTTCGAAGAGTGCACATTTCTTCAAATGTGTATTATACAATTTCTGGGCCCAAGAGTCATCTGATCCTTTAGGCATCTGCATAAGAGAATATAAAACACCATTTATACCATCTTGTGGCCCTTTTAGAAGTGAATAATACCAGAAAGATGGTTCTGTGATAATGGGGGACAACACTTTGCATTCTACTTCAAACTTAAGCTCTTTGCTAAACTGAAGATGAAAAGCCAGTAACTAATTATGGGTCTGACTCTACAGTTAACACTGAGCGTGCTGTTTATTACTGCAGGTAGCACCATTGGGACTACTCTCAGCAATGTTTCTGGGAGCAGGCTGTACCCAAGTTACAGACACTCTGAATAGAACAGGGGGAAAGAAAAAAAGAGAAGGTCAAGATAAATATATTCTATTAACAATGTTTCAGTGCAGTATATCTGGAAGCAGAAAGTCATGTATTATACACAAGACAGCTTCTTATTAAAGACAGGCTTACCAGATCAGAGCATATCCATTATTATTATTAGTTTGTAATGACTCAGGAAGGAGAAGCCTCAAGTCCCTGTACACACGTAATAAAGAGATAGTCCCTGCTCCAAACAGTTCATAATCTTAGCATATGATAAAAGACAACAGGTAGAGAACAAAAAGAATGATGGGGGGGGGGGTGAATTGGGAAAGTGGGAGGGAAAGATAACACTGAAACAATCACACTGAGTATAATAAGAAGCAGCCACAGTATACCAACTGCCTAACCACTGTCTAGTGTTTTGTAGGCATCATGGCAGAACTGAGTCTTAAGGAGGGATTTGAAGGAGGCCAGTATAGTGGTTTTGCAGATTTTGATAGGAAGTTCTTTCCATACACAGAGAGGGCATAGGAGAAAGCATGAAGGTGATTAAAGAGAAATGAACTGCTGGGTGATGATGGCTGGCACCACTGGTTCAATAACGTAAGTGTTAAGAAGGGGGGAGGGGAAATAAGTCTTGGAGGACCTCAAAGGATTTAAGTAGTTTGTGTTTGATGCAGCAGAAAAGGGGGAGCCAATGCAGGAATTCAAAAAGAGGGCTGATGTGGTCAGAGCACTGAGCCAGGGAGATAAGGATTTGAAAGGACTTCAGGTGGAGGGGTGAGGGGGAGAAAGTTGCACTTGTCAAACCTAGAAAGGAGAAGGTCACAATAGTCAAGACACGAGATGATTAGAGCCCGGACAGGAGCTATAGATATGTGGATTTAGAGGAAAGGCCGGAATATGCTTGTCTTTTGTTCTCCAGTAGTTGCCAAATCTCTTCTTAGCCGCTCCAAATAACTTTAATCAGAGCATCAAAACAATCATTAAGTGTAGTTGACTTTATTCCCATAAGCACTGCATAACGATAACAGAAACAGGAGACCAGTGTATCTTGCAGTATAGAAGTCAAGTAATTTGAACACATACCTTACATTCCTCATCTAGCAGATCCAAAATGCCCAATTTGGCCTCTATGAGATTAATACAAGGCTGATTGTCATAGAAATCAATCAAGGTCCATGGAATTTGTTCCTTCATATATTCCTCCTGTTCCAGCTTAAAGACATGCTATGTGGGGGGGAAAAAATCTTTAAGAGCAAAGTCTTGCTTTTTTCCTAACACACTCCTAAAAAGAATATATTATAGGGCTATCTGTGAACGAGTGAGTGAGTGTGTGATACAAACACATATATTTGCTTCTTCCACACTGTGCCACATGTCTTTGAAAACAAATAAAATACTCAAATACAAGGACAGCAATTATGACAGGTAAATTAGGGCCCAACAAA
Organism: Trachemys scripta elegans; assembly: GCF_013100865.1. Lineage (NCBI taxonomy): Eukaryota > Metazoa > Chordata > Testudines > Emydidae > Trachemys > Trachemys scripta. Next base: position 62,880,337 of record NC_048307.1, on the reverse strand, counting down.
ATATTCATAATGAAAGCTGAAATTCTTGAAATTTGAGATTTTCAAATTGTCAAGGTTTTATTAAATTTGCCCTGTTTCACACACAAAAAAACCCTAATATTTTTTGCATGTTTTCCACTGAGACACTATTTTGAGATTCATTTGTTCTCAAATGGTGTTTATGTTCAAACTTTAAATTTTAACAAATGTTTTTGCAGAAAGATTTTTCATGTGTTTCAGTGTAAGAAACCCATTTTGCAAAACTTTGTGAAAAAGTTAAATTTTGCTGTAGCAAATTCACAATTTTATTTTAATGATTATTTCACAGAAGATATAATAAAAAAAATGACACAGCCATAACAGAATGTGCACAGAAAGCAAAGTGAAAGTTTTAGAACAAAAATCCCAACAGTGAAATATTAAACATGCAAACTTTGGTCATTCTACAGTCATTCTTTTTAAAATAAACAAATCCTTTGGAGATTCTTTGTTTATTTTACTCAGGTGTTTTTGTTTTTGTTTTTTTAATATGGAGATATACCTATCTCATAGAGCTGGAAGGGTTCCTGAAAGGTCATTGAGTCTAGCCCCCTGCTTTCACTAGCAGGACCAATTTTTGTCCCAGATCCCTAAGTGGCCCCCTCAAGGATTGAACTCACAACCCTGGGTTTAGCAGGTCAATGCTCAAACCACCGAACAATCCCTCCTCCAAAACTACATTTCTATCCCAGCTAAATTGTAAATACATATTAGAGCTGGGTGACATTTTTTTAGTAAATAGAAATTTTGCCAAAAAATGCATTTTTGGGGCTCCAAAACTATTTGCAAATTCAGGGCAAATTTGACAAATTGTTTCATTTGTGAAAAAAATGAAAAAACTTCAGAACACTTCATTTTGAGCATTTTGAATTTTTTTTTCAACTTTTCATTACAAAATGGCATTACATTTTCACATTTAGCCAAAAGAAAAAATTGCAAATCAAAACAAAAAAACTGATTTTTTTTTGTTTTGAAATTGCCCAAAAATGTTTCAGTTGATTTTTAGTTTGTTGATTTCACAAAAAATTTGTTTTGGTTTAAAATCAAACCTCCCCCCTGCACCTTGGATTTTTTGGTTTGGCCCCCAAATTGAAAAATTCATTATTTGCTCAGCTCTTTATATAATTGCTCTGACTCACAAAAAAACCAAATTCTGAATATATTCTAATAAATATCAACATTTGTGACACTATTTAGGAGACGTAATTTTAGTGTTGATAAAGCCACACAAAACCCTTAAAGTTATCCTTGACTGCCCTCTTAATTCAATGTAGAAGTCTATCAGTGCACTGTAGATCTCCAGCACACACCAGCACCAGACCATCGGAGTACGCTACATTTTAGGCACTTAACACCGACATTACATGGTAAGATAATTCCTCACTGGAAACTGAATGATATATAGGGTGACCAGACGTCCCGTTTTTAAAGGAACAGTTCCGTATTTAAGTTCTCCTGCAGGTGTCTCGACTTTTTCTTAAAAATGGACAAATTGTCCTGTATTTTCTGTCTCCCCCCCATCAGTACTGGTGGGTACTGCTGCTGGCCAGATCCCTGCTCACCAGCCACTCATCCACCAGTGGTGAGTGGGGGGGTTCAGTGGCCAACGATGGGGTTGGGTGTGTAAGGCTGGTGGCAGGGCGAAGATGCACCGCGTGGGGCTGGCCACTCTCCCTGCTGGTCTGTCAGCGCAGCCCCCCACTGCATGACGGTTCTTGGCCAGCGGGGCCCCGCCCCCCATCCTGTTACGTGTCACCTCTGCTGCCCACTCATCGGCCCTTTATGTGCTCCCCTTCTCACTGTCCTCTCCCTGCTTTGCCCTTTTGCCCCTCCCCCTGCCCTGACACCCTGCTCCTCCATATCCTCCCCAGCGGAGCACATCCCCCTACCAGTGCTGTGCGGAGAACCAGCCCCTGGTCGGAGCTCTCAGATCACCAACAGCTTGGCTGGCAGGCTCCTTCCTTCCCCCACTGCCTCTGGCTGGGCTGGTGCCCCGGGAAAGCCCAGGACCCTCCGGCCTGGGGCGCTGGCCAGATGGAGCCGAGCCCTGCATGTGCCAAAGACCCGCACGTGCCAAAGGCCCGCACAGCGCTGGCATGGGGAAGCCTCTCTGCCCCTCAGCTAAGCTCTGGAAAGGTGAGGGGGGAAAGCGATTTCCAGCCTTTTCTTGCTCTGACCCCTGCAGGCTCCACAGCAGCCCCCCAGGTAGGGACTTAGTACCCTCTTCATCCACCCAACCCCCCTGCCCTGGGTCCTGCCCCCAGGGAGTGTGGGGCTGCTCTGTCCCCAGGCACCCACCCTGCTGACCCACCTCTCTGGCCTAGTTCGCTGAAGCCCCTGCAGTCAGGTTCCCCGGGCCCTGGTGCACAATACATCTTTAGGGCTTAACCCCTTCCTGCCCATGCTGTAGCCAGGGAACAGGAGGCAGCTGAGTTATGTCGGTGGCCAGCAGCAGCCTGGAGGTGTTAGCTGCCTTTCGACATTGTGCGGGCAGGAAGGGACAAGCTGCTTCCAGCCACAGCGAAGCAGGTGGCGGGGGGAGGGAAAGAGATGAGCTCTGCAAAGATATGGGCCAGGTCATTCCCCAATCCCGACTTGCGGCTGGAAGCAGCTCCCGTCAAAGGCTGCTGCTGGCCACATTCTGGTGTGAACCCTAACAGAAATTGGGGGGGGGAAGCAATGTGACGCTCCATGCCTCCCCGTCCATGTGTTGCCTCTGGAAGATGTGACACCAGGTACCAGGAGAGACTGGTTTGTTGATCTTTCCTGAGTACTGATTCACAGTACCATAAAATGATGACAAACTGCAGGTACACAAAAGCACAAAATTGTGGCAGATTGCTAAATGCAAAACCCCTTTTATTGAAGAAGTAGTCAGGTTGAATTTGAGCCATGTTCTCACCTACAGATATACAATTAAGTTCTGTATTTGCTAAGATACAGATATATCCAGGCAACCTATTTGTAAACATTTGGTAGTGTCACTTTTTTTTTTTAAATTTCAATGTCATTAGGTTTACTGATTCCATAAAGTTCTGTTTTCTTACACAACTGCACAGCAGTCGCCAATTCCATTTTCCACAACTTCCCTACAGCCCCTGGGGCAGAGGACATACTAGGAAAGGGAGTGAATAGCCAAACTGTGATGTACTGTAGTATCCCCAGCTGACTATAGTCTCTAGAGGACCATAATCAGCCAGCCAGTTTTGAACAACCCCCAGGATCCGTGATGGCCCGCAATTTGTGCTGCATCCAATCCAAACTGGATGCAGCAGAAACTCTGGCCCTCTGGGTGCAGGGAACAAACATGGTTTGGTAACCTCTTGGAGCTCATTATGGGGCACAGGAGCAGCCACAGAAAAGACCATCCATTCTCTCAGCCATAATGTGGGTGCAGGGTTTGCAGCTGCCATGTAAGGAAGGAAATAGAACAAGGGTGAAAGTAGTCTGTGTCACAAGAATGACTCCTTGGGATCCCCCTCTTGACAGAATCTTTGCTATAAGGATGAGAAACCTTTGAAATACCTTAAAGGCAGGACATAGAAGAAAACCTTGGGAAGCTGTGACCCTCTGTAGCAACAGCATCAGCCACACTACAATAATATTGTGGACATTTTGGAGTGGGAATATTCAACTTCATTTCTGATAGCTAGTTTACTTCCAAGTGCTCAGTAATTTGTGTGGCTGGGACATGTACTCATGGCGTAGGATCCAGCTTCTCAGAACACAAGCACTGTTGAGGTACATTTGCATATATATTTTAAAGCTATTCTAACACTCTAATGGAATCCAGCAATGCTGCTGACACTTCGGACCTGGCATAAATCACTCGGTTCATCTTTATCCAGATAAAATACATAATTACAAACTATAACTCTGGCTAAGGATAGCAGGGTTGTTAGCTGTTAAAATTGAGTGCTCTCTGAAGAAGGAAGAATAAAGAAGCGCCTCTCACCCTGCTGACTCTAATCAATGTTAGGAAGTGGCTGTACTTTTAAAAATCATGCCAATGTACACCATAAACCATTGGAAGATATGCAGATATGACTGGCTCCAAACTCATCTGCATAGTATTCTTATTGACAAGCAGTCTCGGCATCTTAATTGCAAAGCAAGGCTTCTGTTGCCTTAAAACTATATTACTATGATAAGAATTCAAAATATGCCCAGAGTAGCTGTTATTTATTCAGTGTTTCCCAACTGGTGTGACATCAGGACTGAGCAGGTGTGCCGCAGAATTTTGTGAAAAACTACATGTGAGAACACAAAAACCCTTCCCTTGTATTTTAATTATGTCGGAGCTGGATTGCATTCAGTACTTTTCTTCTCTGGGATGAGGCACCTTTCAAATATTATGCATGCATCACATTCCATTCCCCAAAGCGAGATTAAGATAGCAAATTTGAATCCTGCAGAGTGGGGGAGGGGGAAAAGAAGGAGGGAAGTCACCTTCTGGTTGGCTGTCTGTCTCATTGCCCCACCTCCTCCAGGGGCAGAGCAACCAATCAGAGCTCAATCTCCCTCCTCTTCCAGTGAGCAATAGGTTGGCTCCTCTGCCACTCCCCCTTCCTCCTGAATCTGCCAGCTGGGGTGGGGGAAGAGCCCCTGGAGCTTCCCCCTCCAGCCTGGAACATGAGCGAGAACCCCACTGCAGCCCCCCAGGTTGAGAGAAGGACGGAACCCCAGGAGAAGCAGAGGTGAGGCGGGGGGATTGAACTGGGGGATGGTGGGGCTGGGTGTGAGATGGGGAAGCTGGGGATGCTGAAATGGTGGGATGGGGGAACAGGAGGGGGGCAGGGCAGAATTGGTGTGAGGTGGGGCCTGGGGTGGGGTGGGGCGGGGGAGCTGGGGAGGCAGAACTGGTAGGGTCTGGGTGGCGATGGGGCAGAACTGGGGTCTTGTTGGCGTAAAATGTGTGAGTTGACTGAAAATACTTGTCACCATCTGTACAATACAGTTAATGATGTTAGACTCTAACATCATTAACTACATTGTACAGAGGGTGAATAATAAAGGGTGGTAAACAGCTTAAACCGAGGCAATAAGAGGGCGAGTTCATTTGGAGACAATATGTTGGTGTGCCTCAAAATAATTAAAGATATCAAGCTGTGCCACAGCAGAGAAAAGGTTGGGAATCACTGCTCTTGATTCTCCTCCCATTCCATTCTAAGCTCCACATCTAAGACAGCTGGTTGTTATTTTGAAGGAATTCATCTCAGACACTGGGGATCTATTTAGCAGAACAGACGTTGGAGAAGGGAAGTGGAGCCAATAATTTCCTACTTACCATATTGAACTGTTGCTGCAGTTTTTCATTGGCATAGTTTATACAAAACTGTTCAAAGCTGTTTATCTCAAATGTCTCGAACCTGCAAAACCAAGACATTCAAAGTTACTACCACAATGTAAAGATGTAATAAATGATTCTGTAATCTTAAATCATCTCTCTAATCATATTTATACAGAATGATCAGTGGCATTCAGAGGGTTATACTGAGTATAAACATGACACAACAGAGTGACAGGATAAATGGGGCAATGACATCCCAGTGCCAGGAGCAATTCTGAGACACTTTCTCCTTGCTAAAGGAGTGTCAATGTGGTGATGCTCATGGTTTCTGGAGAACATGTTAGCCATCCTTGCTTCCATAGTGCCCAATCTACAGAGCAGCCTTGGAAGAGAATGTACGTTCAACTCTCTGGGAAAGAGGGAAAAGTGCTACAGCAGCTGCTGCTGCAAAAAAAAAATAAAATAAAATAAAAACCAAGAAAAAAAAAGATGAAAAGAAAGCCCAAAAAGGAGATGAGCAACAGTGCAAACTGAGAGGCATGCAAGGGGGAAGGACCAGATGCCATTTATTAAACCATCAGCAGAAAAGTGGAAGATATCTGAAGCAGAATGGAATATGGCAGTTTAACCTTAACTACATACTGTTGGTTTTAAAAACAAACTTTAACCCAAATATTTGGACTAAACTGATCAATATGAAAGTCTAAGAACAAGCATATCTGTATATTGTAATTTTTCCCCATTGTGATACATTAATGAGCTACCAATGGCAAACTTGCTGTAGTCCAAGATCCAACTAAGAATGCCTAATCTGAAAGCCAGGACACAGGTCCTAGGCGGTGTGTCAAAACCACCACTAATAACTCATTACTGCCTTTAATCAGAGTAACTAGTCACTAGTTTTTTCATGGTTTTCACCACGCACCAATACATGTGCTAAAGAATTTGTCAGCAACTCAGAGGCTACCCTCTTGCAGTGGGATACTTCTGCCCCACACACCTGGTATCTCTGACACAGAATACTCACCCGTAAATGTCCAATACGCCAATGAAAGAATGCTGCTTTACAGTAGAATGCAGAGCTTTGTTCACATGATCAACAATCCAGTTAAAGAGTTTAGCATAGATATGTTTGGCAAGAGCATCTCTGGCATTGATGGCCTGCAGTTTGGAAATTGGTTTGATGTAGGTCTCAGAGGCAGTAGCAAGCTTCCTATGGCAAAGCCAGTGGGACATCTCTTGGTACTCCACACCCATGAGGTCACAGAAGATGGTGAGGGGTTCATGTTTGTGCTAAAATAAAAATAATCTCCTTAGGGAATATTAACAATATCACACATTTCATGTCAGTGGATTTTTCTGTTATGAAGTTATCAAATATTGAGCTGCAACAATTATGTTTTCACGCCTCTTTCTTTCTCTATATCTATTTACCGACTTGTGTCTAGCACTCAGATACTTTAGTAAATTAGCATAATCATGGAAATAGCAACATAATTTCCTTTAAGTGCATGTTTGTGGGCTGATCCCCTTGCAGAGTATTCACAACTCAAACAAAGAAATGAGCTACAAAAGTTTTCATGTGGTGACTAAGTTTTGGAGTCATTATCTACTGAGCTAAAAGAATCAAACTCTGATTTGACTTAGAAACCAGAGAAGCTTTACAGCACACATGTATTTACCCTATTTGACAGTATTTGTATTTAGTATCTGAGAGTGCATGCTTCAGTTGCATAAACTGGATGAAATCAAAAAGAGGAGTGGTGTGTGGATGGGTGTATTTAGGAGGGAGAAGTATAAAATATAGGAGCGCTAATCTAGGCAACATTCTCAGACACTCATATATAACCACGCTAGTGAGAGATCAACAAAGTTCTATTGAAGTCAAAAGTCAAGTATTAACTGGGGCAAAAAAGGAAGGGCTTTAGAAACCTGGTCTCAGATATAAACATCTAAAAAGGTGTTTCCCCATTGAATTCCGGGGAGAAATATAAAACAGTCAAGCATGTTAAAAGATGTAATTTAACTCCCACATTGAATTGTATGCCTGAGATGGTCAGATTTTCTGCCATAGGTATAAAACACTGAATTGATCACCCATACTTCTACATTACAGCAACTCAGCTGCTCGTGAGCTGGGAAGCCCCACACTTAATTGTTACCAAGTAAATCGCCACCTTATATATCAAATGATAGCACAGATCTTTCCTATTAATAAAAATTTCCCTAGCCCCACCACTTTCAGGTTCACTGATCACACCAGTGTACCTCAGTAGTCAGCTGACAAGAAGCAGGAACAAAGGGATTTGAACAGGACCAAAGGGAGTTCTTCTCCTACAGACAACTGGGCACTGAAGGCCAATAACATAATTATCTCTCAGTTTTATTTTCCGACCTTCAGCCCCTGCCCCTTCCTTCTTTTTGAAGTGTTTGGGGCACACTGTACTTTTACAGCATCAAATTCCAGTTAACTAAGGATATCTTTCAGTTTACCGATAATGACTAACTGTATTTGAACAAGATGACAAACAACAACAAAATAATCAAGCTATAACAACGGGAAGGTCCTTGTTTACAAGCTACACCCAGACTAATTATGTCCTTAATTCATCTACATCCAAAACTGCACCCGCACTTGTTTCCAACTGGCACATCTTCCTGAAATCGCCAACATAAAACATGTCAAGACTGAAAGGAGCAGTAATCGGAGTCACTACAGGTCTTAAAGCTCCCTATATCATAGTGACAATAGAGTCTCTTACCCAACAAAGTCACTCAATACCTTCATAATAAACGTGCTCCTTTGCTGCTTATTTCAAGGTTTAAAGGTTCAACATACAATTTAGTTGAAATACAGCAACGGCCATCATAGTAAGTTTCAGTTCTGCCAATGTGAAGATGACTTTGGACATGCTTTCAGCAGCTCAATTTCGTCACTGGTGCTGCTGCTCATTCTTTAGAGACTTAAAATAGTGTCAAGAATCTGAGAAATACTGCATGCATCCTGACATTAACAAAAGGGTTAATATTCATGTTCTGTTTTGACAAAATGGGCCAAATTCTAGGCAGAGATCTCTAATGACATTAGCAGAAGTGTCATGCCACTGACCATAGAGAAGGTAGCATGTGTCCCTCCTTAGTTTCCTACCTAGAATCACTACTTGATGCATTGTTTCCAAGAAGAGCCCGTTTAAGACACACTCAATGGGGTCACCCCCATTGATGGTTGCAGTGAAACTGTACCAGTTAGATTCAGAATGTGGTGTCAGAGCAAGAAGACTCCTCAGCTATGCTCTGACACAGAACTTGCTGTCATACATACCAGACTACTAGCATGGGCACTTGAGCACTGACAGCAAACACAAATGAGAAAGGGGGAAACTGGAATTGCTGCAGCTTGGAGAGCAGGGGAAGGAAAATAAAGGCTGCCTGGCTCATTAATAAAAATTCAGGGCCTGATGAGAAAAAAAGCTTCTATCATTTGTGAGCCCAAGGAAAACACACACAAGAGCAAGACCAATCAGTCCCTTTTGTTTCCCACTGCCAGGACACATGTCACCTGCAGGAAGCCTTTGCAGGAGAGAGATAAATGGAATTTTCCTCAATGAGCAGAGAAAGGAGCTACACTCAGCATACACCATATAGACTCTTCACTGCTTGCTTCTCAAATGGTACGAGAGGAAAAGTTCCTGCAGCAATGACCAGCAAAACCCCAGAGCGGTTAACTTGCTGAACCTTCTATTCCCTCTGTATAGTATGGTCTCCTCCGGACAGCCCAGTAAGATGGCGTATTTTGTGAAATGTTCGCTTTGTGGATATTTGGATCAGTTTGGCATTTAGCATCAAACTAGAGACAGAATTCCAGCAAAAATCCTAGACAAATCACGGGACCATTTGGTGTGGGAGTACAGACACTCACCCACCCTCTCAGGACTTCTAAGTTAGCATGTCTGGAAGAGTTCCCTAGAAAAGACCATTTGAGAATTCAGCAGGGAGTCAAGAGAGCCTCAGAAATAACATGGAGAGCCTCTGACAGGGGTCTAGAAAGGGAAGAGCAGAATCCATCTGTGAAGAGCAACAGGAAAAGTCATACCAATCTAGAAATAAAAAGAAGTTGCTTGTATTTTTGTACTGGCCCTACTTTGCATGGGGGCCTCTGCAAACAAATAAGACACCCAACCAAAAAATACAGAAGTGTCACGATAGAGTGTAACTATATCCTTTAAACACATTTACAACTTACGGGGATCGTGCAGCTGTCAGCATCCCGAGAGGTAAACCCCACGTTGCCCAGGTGAAGGATCCCAGCAAGGATTCGAAAGATTCCCATCTGGTGGGAATCATTAATCCCTGAAAGAAGATGAATAAAATGCCCTGAGTGCAGAGTGAAGGAAAGACCAAAGAGAGACCCTGCTGCTGAAAAGAAGGGTCCAATATTTGTAAACAGGAATGATAAAATCTGCTGGAATTTTGTGGGAAATTGCCACCACCTCCCATCTCTCAGTTGTGTGAGGAGTTCTGCAGAGAAAATACTATTAGAAAATTATACTTGGCCCTCCTATTACTATGTGTTACCACACGACATTATAATAAGATGCAAGGATGATTCACTTTAACAAACTACTAAATATTTTAATGAACTGCCTGTATTGCTGCTTAGACAAAGTTTTACAAAACCCACAAAAATCTTATATACTGCACCACGGGGAATCCAGCATTTATTATTGCTTAAATAATGTTTCCTCTTCCCTGCACTAAAAATTTGATGATACAATACCTTCATTATACTTTAAAAGTATCTGAATCCCAAAGGTTATCAAAGTCTCTCTCTCTATTTTAAATACAATATAGAAAGAATGAACTAAAACAGACTATATAAAAACAGCTATGATTCCGAAGTCTGAACTAGACCCATGCTTCTCCAGCATAATAGCAGAATTACCTAGCAAATTGCAGGCCTGTCTGGTGTGTACCATTTCCTTAGCATCATCAATGCCGTCAATCACTGGACTACCTCCTTGCTTCGTATAGTGAAAGTAATTTGCATTCCCTACAAAAAAGAACAACAATTTTTACACACACTAAAGTAGAAACCACACAACTGCAAACATCTCTGTGTTAAGCTGTGTAACAGGTAAAGCTCACTTGCGCTTCTAAACCTGAATGGCAGAACCCATGGTTTGAAATACATTTCAGTTTATTGGAATCATTGACTCCTCTGGGCCATCTGCATTAGAGGACTGCTCTCTTTCAGGTTTATTGCTGCATCTAAATGTTTCTAAAGCCATTTGCTCCTGCAATAGGTTTGCTGTGTCCATACTAATCAGCATAGTCTCTAGAAGCTAGTACTGCAGAGCCTGTTGTATTGATCTCAAGATCCAAAAAAGTTAAAGGTGTTATAAACCCTTTTACTGTCCCATCAATTGTCACAACAGTCCATACACAGCATGTCTTCATGTGCATGGAAATAATTATCCTGCAAGTCTCAGCCACGCACCCAATGCTATAAAACTAATTTTTAAAAACACACAAAAACAAACAAAACTTCTCTTGCTTGATTTTATACATTCCGTTTTTATTTGTGAGGGATACCAGGAAATCAGCTGAGCAGAAATCACCCATCTCTCCATCCCAACCACCACTTACCTGCTCTTGGACCTGCCAGCTGGCTGGTGGTGGGAAATCAGAGTAAATGGGTGGGGGGGGAAGGGGGAGGAGAGTGCATATCTATGTACTGTACTGATGCCTGCCATTAGTGTGTATTAGCTTACATGGACTATGTAAATCTGCATGTTTGCTTTTTTAGAAATAAAATATCTATTTACTTATTTTTTTTAGCTGTAAGCAGCTCAGGGTTAATAAGAATTTAAAAGACAGTGATTCTTCTTTTAGACCCATCACTCACAGAGCTTAGAGATAATACTTTGTACATACTGATTGCACAGTACACTGGATATGAATTTCATACCTAATCGCAGTGTTTTAAACTCAGGTAATGCTGCAGAGGCACAGAGCTGGTAGAAAATGTGATAATTTCTCTCCTCTTCTGCCTTTAAGAAAAAAAGAAGCAATTACATTTCAGAATTTAACAACTGACAGAAATATCTGTCAGAAGGACAGAACTTCTAGATTTAATATATTCTATGGCAATTAGGAACTCAGAGAAAGCCACAACGAAAATGAAAAAGTAAATCAACCTTTATCATTTCTTTCTTGGTTAATCTACTTCCAACAGCAATATGTATGCAGAAAAATTAAAGCTGCAGGATTTCACTTTTTAGGTTTGTGACTACTGTTGAAACACAAAAAGAACAGGAGTACTTGTGGCACCTTAGAGACTAACAAATTTATTAGAGCATAAGCTACTCTGAAACCTGTCATTATTGAAACACAGACATACCATTTTGTGGGTGTGCAAAGTGGTCATACTTAATAACTTTAAAATTGCATAAGATAACTAAAAAACATTGCCTCACAGTTTGCAGTATTCTAGTGAAAGGAACACTGAGAGAAAGTTATTTGCACTCATGATGCCCAAATTTTTAGTGCCAATACCACCATTATAAACTAAGATACTCTTATGTTTAGAACTTCAAGAAAGACTCCTCTTGGGCTGAACCATAGCATAACAGGTCTCTATTCATCCATTACTTACAACATGCTACAGTGTTCTACAATAATAACCCAAGCAATGCAGTGGCACTATTGTAAGCTGTTATTTATTATTTCTATTACAGTAGTGCTTAAGAATCCCAATCAAGGATCAAGGCCCCATTGGATTAGATGGAAATGTAACAAAGATAACAGTTCTGTCCCCAGAATCTCTCTGCATGACAGACAGGACACAAGAGGTGGACAAAAACAGGCAAAGGGGCTAGGTATGGGTTAGGAGGATGAGGTAATAAAGAAAACAACTTCAGCAGAAAAACAGAAGTCACAGATTGTCATAATCAACGCCAGATGGGAGTGATTTGTAGGTATCATGACAAAGGTCAGTTTTAAAGGAGGGATTTAAAAGAGGATAAGATGGCAGCTTTATGAATATCAACAGAGATTTTCCCCATGCATGCGCAGTTTCTGTTGTGTTCTGAGACACAACTGTAAAATATTGTAGTACATGTACTCTGATGTCTGCTATTATGTTGAAGATGTTTAACCATTAGATATACAGTATATTCTTATTGCCACGTATACAGATTTACAAGCATAATTGATGCTAAAAGCTATCTCTCGCTGCTTTCTCGGTATTATATTACAGCTGCAAGACACTGGTGGCTTCTTAGAAATAAGAGATGCCTCACACTAGCTGGCAGTAGGATTTTTTATATAATCACATAAACACACACAATAAGACGATTGTATTACCTGAAATACCACTCTTGATTTTTCTAAGAGGTAAGTTCTCATGTTAGCACCAATGATTCGGTACCTCTTATCGAAACCAATTTCAATGTACTTCCCAAAACGACTACTGTTGTCATTCCTTGTGGTTTTGGCATTTCCGATGGACTAGGGGAAAACACATACAGGTTTAATAGCTTATGGAAATTCTCTTACCGGTCTGTTCTCCTACATGGTTCACAACTGTGTTTCCAAAATTAGCAAGAACTTAATAGTGAATTCTTCTGTCCTAGTAGGGAAGCAACTTCCTAGGTTATAGCAAACTTACAGCAGGGTTATTCCATTAACACCAATATATGGAGTTGGCCAACATAGTAATGCTTTCACCTTCACAGTTGGATTTTCCAACTCAAAAAATAATCCTGATAACCCTCCAAGGATTTGGAATTTTTCTAGTTGAATAAAACTTCTTACAAAATGTGCATTGTCACAAAGATAGCCTTTTACAGGGCTTATGGAGACCATAAGTGATAATAAATATGCATAGCACCTCTAACTTCGGCCATCACTGCAGTTCTGCCTAAAATAATCCTATGACCCAGCCAACAACCTATATTTTGCATAGTTAATAATATATAATAAATAATCTATAATCAGTTACATTTCCAAAAAATTAGTGCCCCAGACATGCTGTTACAGCATATTTACTTTGTGGGTGAATTTCATGTACTAAGACTAGTTAGCACTCTGTGAGAACAAACCACAGGAATAGGTTCCACATTCCAAAATATAATATATTCAATACTCCTAAGGATCAAAGAAAGGTTTAATAAAAAGCATACACTATTTCTTGGATAGTACAGTACATTTTATAAACCTTTATAAATTTCACTCTTCAAAGACTGCTACTTCTTGGACTATTTGTGCAACCTTAACTACAGCAGTCACTCCTAGTCAAGTGCTATTATACACACAGAGAGATAATATTGCATAGATCAACAGTCAGATCAGACAAGCTGGGCAGTTTTAATTCTTCAGAAAGAAGTGTCTCAAACATAAAGACAAACAGAGTAATACCATCTGGCATCTACACTAAGCCATGATATAATGGAAGCACCTCCACATGCATTTTCATATGTGTGTTACACTGTTAAGAAATTTTCAAATAGTTATGATGGAGTAATAGATAATTTCCAAGATATTTTGTGATTCTGTTTTGTGGTGATGGGAGTAAGTCTGATTACTAAGAGAGACAAGAGGTAATAGCAATAGTTATTTTGCAAAGAAAATAATCGTCTGTCATGATTTAAGTTAAAACAACTGGGCTCTTTTTATGAGGAGAGGATTAAAGTAGGTTCTTTAGGAAGTGAAACCAATAGTCAGCAGGAATCAGCAGTGAATCAGTTAACAGCTAGTGGCATGACACCTAGCTGACTGTGGCTTGTTGGCACTTATTGCTAGTTCAGGACCTGAGGTATAGCTGGTCCATGGTTGCCCATCTCAAAACCTCAAGTCATATTACAATATAACCCAAAGAGAGAAGACGGAAGGATGGGCACAAGGGCAGTGTTTTGCAGTTGTGTGACTCCATCTCAGCCAGCATGTACAGGAGGCCTAAAGTTATTGATGGTTGTGAGTCCAGAATAGTCTTATTCCATCTCTGACTTTTATTACAACCTTATTCCTTTTACAGTTAACATCTTCACTGCTGTAAGACATGAGGGGAATTCTTAATAGAATGTAAATGGAATGTTGAGATGTATAATTCAGATTATGCTGAGACAGAAGCAAACACTTCCTTCTTTCCCTTAGGAACCAAGTACATTACTCATTATGCAGCAGTTAACCGTTTAGAAATTACTAGGGTTACCTGCTTTTAGCAAAGGTCTGTGCAGAAACAGCATATGGAGTAATTACCTTTAGACAGCATATCATTCTTCTGAAATTTTATTGCATTTAAGATGTAAAGTATATAATCATGGCAGGATGCAATATAATACTCAACTATATCGTAACTATGGAACGTAAAGCTACAGTACATGTATGTCCTACTTTTCTGGCTCATGTAGCCACTCTGTAGAAACTTTGTGCTGAAATAAGAAATGGGGGAAACAAGAAAAACTGTGACCAAATAGCAACTGTTGAATTGTTTTAGGTTTTGAACTATGCAAGCAAAAGATCAAAACTCACTGAGCACTAGCAAGTATACTGCACAGTAACCAGGAGCTAGAGTTCTAGAAAGGAGTATGCGGTTATAGCAGTAGCACACACAGATGACCAACTGGATGTCTATGTGGTCATTTGCAGTTACCACAAAGGTTACAAGTAATATAAATAATATTATTAGCAGCAAATTATGCACACCTTCACAATTCTAAAAATCTGGCCCCGATTGA
Source organism: Trachemys scripta elegans (assembly GCF_013100865.1). Lineage (NCBI taxonomy): Eukaryota > Metazoa > Chordata > Testudines > Emydidae > Trachemys > Trachemys scripta. The sequence continues at coordinate 62,865,292 of NC_048307.1, read as the reverse complement.
CATATAGGGTTATGAGCATTCAAATGATTAAAAATTGCTGCTATTGTAACATATGTTGCTGCGTTGGTAAAATAATAGTATTACATAATTATTCACAAGAAAACTATTACTGCTCTGCAGTGGCCGCTTATCCCTCAGAAATAATTAATTCCTCCTTCATGTGCTCTAATGCCCTAGGTTTTATATGTATAAAATCTGTACGCCAAAACCAGACATTTTTAAAAAAACGTAATTTTAAAAAGTCATTGGATCCATAAATATAGTAGTGACCAGAGTAAATTTTAGAAATTGTCCAACTATACCTTTTACTTACATTATAAATGAATGATAATAGTTCTTTCAGAACTGTGTCAGGTTATATAAATAGTACATATTTTAAAAAGTCAATAATTACATATTTACAGAGGATTGTAGTTATTGATTATTGATTGTAGTTATTAATTGTAGTTATTGAAAATAATTTAAAAAGTCACCAGCAATGCACATTATTTAATTGATCAGCAGTCATTATGAAGTACTTAGTAAATAAAAGCAATAAAGGACACTGTCAGAAGTATTTTGTCATGAATAATTATAGTTGCTTAGAATGTCAGTTTGGAAGCATGAAAATAAAATAGCATTTCCGTTCTGATTTACTACCTTTTCATCTGACAAGTGCTGACTTCTTTCCTGTTTCAAATTAACCATACAATTAGGAATTAATTTTTTTTGCCAGTTCTGCAACTGCAGAATTCAAAATGCTGTTTTTGCTACTCTGTATCCTACGTAAATGCAACTGCAGATTTTTCAAAAACAAAAACAAACCAACCAACCAACCACATTCCCAGCTATGGCCTAATAGATCTAAAAACTCAGAAGTTGCCTGTAGTCTAGACATCCTCCACTCAACTGTAATAGTTTTAAAAGTAAGTCAAATTTCAGTCTGCACAGGTTTGACACTATCCTTTACAGATTACAAAGGCGAAAACAAAGCACTGTAATTTTTGTTTTTAGATACAATAATTAAAGATGGAGAGTCATATTTTTAGTCTTCACTTTAAATTTCCTTGCTTTGGAAATTAAATCACACACTTAATTAGTGGTCAGTTTGATATTTTTAGGAGGAGGATTGCCTCAGGTGACCCACTAGTAATTTCTTCATATTTCAGTCTAAATTGTGCAAACAGAATGCAAACAGTGAAAACGACAAGAGGTCTCTGACTTCTGCTACCATTTCTTACTCCCCTTCGTGGTTGGCTTCCTCCCCGCATGTGCCACTCTCCTAGATTCATGAAACCCCACACATTATTGGGTTAGATCCTGGACTGTGTTAGCCTATAGTTCAACCCTTTGAAGTAAGGTTGTCAATATGGTACAAACACACACATGCACCAGAGGCATAAAACTGGTTAAAATTATTCTCATTCTCTATGAATGATTAAGCCTGAGCTAATTCCTTCCTGTTCTATTTCAAAATGCATTTCCATTTCTACCTCAGCGAGTGACTCAGTCAAGGCAGATTATAAAACTCCCAGAGCAAATCTGTGTTCTTTAAGTCATTATAAGAACAGCAATCAATTGGAACAGAGTGCAGTTGGTATCCCCAGGGGTATTAAGCCACAAGACTTTGCTTTGAAATGCCACACAGCACTGCAAACCAGGCAGAATTACCTTATGAGAGAATACATCAAAATCACATGTGCCACACTTGTGCTAGGGCAGTTATAGCGCCATCTGTGCTTTTGGGGAGTCAAGAAGTGCTTGAGCAAGGAGGAAAGAAGGAATAAAAAAAGTTTATTTTAAAAAAATACTGGAAAAAGAAAAAAGGTGGCATCATTTGCATCAGAGTTAGTGATTTTTCCGTAATTTCACATATTTTAACCGTGAGCCTATGAGAAATCACATTAACTTGAAAAACACTTACTACTTCAATATCTTCACTCTATACCACATGGATACTAAGTATCCACTGAGACATCAAGTGCTCTAGCATGGAGTTCCACTTTCTTAAGGCATACAGGTCATGTACACATGTTTTCTGCAGAGTTATTTCTCTTAAGGAATTCCCCTGATATTTGTTTTTTTCCCTTGTTTCATTGTAGTTCCTTTACTGACCAATACTTCAGCTATAATTTGAAACTACAGGACAATTTTGCCAGCAAAAGAAGTACTGGAGTACAGCTAAATGGGAACACAGAGAGGATGATCTTTTAGAACTGTTTCTGCTAGATCATGAGATCTTGTTTTTCAAGTTGTCCTCACATCTGGCTGTAGAACAGTTATCCTGCAGCAATAGGGAAATTCCATGTTTGTCTCACAATATATTGTCAGCACTCTTGCCTCTGGGCCAAAAGAACATGGGGTTGAAGTCCAGCCTAGTTAGCTAGTGGGGCACTGGTTCAAGGAAGGGGATTATCCTCAACATTATAACAAGATCTCAATATTGCAAAGTGATTTTTTTTCTATTATATCTTAGCATCACAAGAACCAGTGTTTCATGCAGGTATAGATAGATGTTTTTCACTCTGTCTTCCCAATAAGAGTAATATCCCATAAAACTGAACTTTTGCGCTATACACTAAAACTTTTCCCAGTAAAGCAAAATGGAATAGAATATAACAATATATTACACTTGAAGGGCATCATTTAAAGATTCTATGGAAAAAAATATGGGTGTTAAACCTTCTGTGGATTTTACGTATCTCCCCCCGCCCCCACACACACTTCCTCCGCATTCATTTGGCTAGTGGTCTGAAAAATCAGTGTTATATAGCTACTTTGCTGTACTGAATTTGTCACATCCTCTTTCTTCCCCACCTCCTCCTGAACAGTGCACAAAAAGACATCTCAATTTAGAGCCCTTTCTGGGAAAGAGAGAGAGGACATGATATTATGGCAATCCTTATAAATTTTATCTTCAATCCAATGTTTGAATGCCTTAAAAAATCAATTGCATTTCTATTGACTGAGTGTTTGTAGTAGCTACCAATAGTACCAGCAGAAGTAAGCATATAGGATAGTGCATCTGCTCTCTTACCTCCATGATAGGGTTGGAAGCCAGTACTTTCTCTTCAACATTAGCTTCACTGGCAGAACCACTTACAGTGGCAAAGTATCTCATGGCATACTTAGCAGAGACAGTCTTTCCTGCTCCAGATTCCCCACTTACAATGATTGACTGATTCCGTTCATCTCTGAAACACAAAAACATGTTAATTACCAGCTGTTTGCTAAAGTAGACCTATTTTTCATGTATCCAACTTGGCAACAACCCTTTCACCATATATGGTAACACTACATATAATGTGCATGCATATGGTTAAAAGAAGACTGTTGATGATCTAGCTTCTTGTTAGGCTAACTGGGCCCTAGTGCTTCGTCAGGATGGGAATTCAGAATCAACACGGCCATTTCAGTCTGCTCTGACATTAGATTTCCTCCAAAGCACTTGACCCTGTAAATTAACTTGAGCTTCATCCTGTTTATCTCAATAACACATTGTAGTGCCTTCTATCCAGATTCCCAAAGTGCTTGACAAAGCTGGGTAATTATTACTGCCCCCATTTTACATATGGGGAAATGAGTAGCATATTCAGAAACAAAAGGACTGTCTCCTAACTCCTGTTCTTCTTATGTAACCATAAGACAATTCTTCCTGTAACCCTATTCCCTGCATTTGTTCTAGACATTAGTGTTTTGAACAGTCTTGCTTGATTATTTAACAGCAGCTCTAGAGCTAAAAGCGTCCCTTTGTTGTAAGGCAATTTCTTCTTATTTTTTTAAAATCTCCATTTCTTACCATTTTTTTCCCTTCCAAAGCGAGCCTTGCCCACAGCCTCTGGTTTGAGAAGCTCTACGTCTAACAAACATGTAGCTTTGCCTGTGAAAACCACTGTTTAAAAAGATCCAAACCTTTTAAAAGTGTTGTAACAATAAAAAGTATACATCACTTCTACAGAGCTTTAGATTTCCAAAGTAATGGACAAATTATAGCTAATAAGGTTTCAGAGAGATATCCCTGTAAGTTAGGTAAGCATTATCTCTAATTTACAAATGGGAAAACTGAGAAAGAAAGGATAAATGACTTGCCCAAGAATGTATTGAGAATCATTCACAGAGCTGGGATTAGAGTTCAGGAGTTTGTTCCTAAGTCCCCAAACTCAGTCCCCCAGACCATGTACAATAACTCTAAACAAAAGACCAGGCACGCATGTGTTCAGATGGAATATTTACAGCCTCCAGCTGCCTGCCAAAATCACCAGAGAATGCTTGCTGAGAAGGTATGAAAGAATATATATTTCATCTATCAGTCTAATAAAAAAACAATCAAAAGGATTCTTGTTTAAGCAGTCTGACAATATGCAAGAGATCTCAGGTTATACTTGTGAGGCTTTAAGGGGGGGAAAAAAAGTCAGTGACCATAACAACCATGGTGAATACCATACTAAATTAATAGCCATGTTATTTCTCTCCACCTTTTATCTGTCTCCAAAAATATTCCCAAAACTCTTGATAAGAACACAGCTCTAGTGTGTTTCATGCAGCACAGAGTTGTATACTAAAAGGACTATTTTCTTCACACCTTTGAAAGAGACAAGGCCTGAATACAGTTAGTGGTAGAGCAGGTTGGTCACATCTTGGCAAAATGAAGCCAAAACTAAAGCAACAATAATTTAAATAAATAAGAAAAGGTTAACAAGGTAAAAACAAACCTATTCTGTTGTATGTTCTTAGCCTCTGGCCTATCAACATGTTAAGTATGAATGAATTCTCATATTAAGCTGACAGGCTCAGAGAGAAAAGTCACGACAAAGTGCAACTACTCACCTTAACATCTGATAATAGGTAGTACAAGCCTATTGCTTGAAATTTTGCACCTGTCCAAATCCAATGAAAAAGAGCCTCTCTCCTGGCTAGAGTTGCCCATCCTCAAAAATCCTCCGTCAGTGCAATTTCCCCAAGGAAGATGCCAGGGAAATGTGGTTTGACTAGTTATTCCTACCCGCTTTGCAGCCACCAACCTGTTAGGGTGCTTCCATTCTAAAGACCAAAAAAATCTAGTGCACCCACTCCAGTCTGAATGAATAAGGGAGGCAGGGTTATGGGACTTCCTGTGGCAAAAAAATCAAGGGTTTGCATAGGAGGAGGGAGAAAGACACTTACTCTTTTCCTCCATCCCTCATCAGAAACAGAGGCGTACTCAGTGGCTGTATACATAGGAGGAAGAGACTGTACCTCTGCTTATCAGGGGATGGTATGAGATGAACTGATTACTGGGGATGAAAAAGGAAAAGTAGAAAGAAGACTGTAGTAGTTCTTGAAGAACTTGCAAGTGGCCCAACCCAAAATACATCCCTTTCCTTTTGGTTTAATTGGTGTAACAAACAATGGGTTGGGTTCTCTCTCACATAGACAACGCCTATATTCTGTCAAAAATGGGTCAAAATGCAGAATAGCTTGTAGCCGTTTATTCCTCCGGTACTCCGCAGCATGGAAAGAACAACGTCTCATTGTTCTTAGAACATGAAACTTATGGAGCAACCTCAACAGCCGGAGAACTCAGGAGATGTGCAATGAGATAACAAGCCTTTCGTTTCTCTGTCACCAGCTTTGATCCAGAAAAGGCCTATAGTGATCAAGAGTCATTATCATCCGCAAGTTGTTGAGTGACATACAAGAAATCTCAATCTGGTTCCTAAAGGACAGGAGCTCCCATCAAAAACCACCACTAGCTGTATCTATACCATGCCCATCATGCACCTTAATTAGCAGCCCGGATGACAGTCTCAGAGAGGCCAAAGACTGAATAGCTATCAAGACTCAGTTGCCTTGTTACCCTTTGATGAAAGAGCTGAGGCAGGGCAGGATTCAGGAAGATTGGCAGGACATGTCAAGGAAGCTCATATTGCTACTGCCTGTGCCGGACAAGTTCTCTGGATAAACAGAGGACTTCAGTTCCAACTGCCAACCTAGCACCTTTCTTCAGGACTAAGTTCACTTACCACCCTAGGAAAGACATGTTGAAAATATTACATATAAATCTTTTACAAACTTTAACACTCAGGATTTGGATTAGTCCACATGTCCACACTCAGGATTTGTCCAAATGTCAAGCCTTGGCACCAGATCTATCTACATTATACACACACACACAAATTTGCAAAGCTATAATCCCAGATAATATGGATTTATAACAGAAGTCCTAACAGAACACTGACTCTAGTTCCAGGAATGGAACACCATAATAAAAATGTGTCATTCTGTTCCTTATGTTTCCCAGGACGAGCACAAACTGCCATGAGAAGCCTGTTTGAGCTCAATCTGCTTCTCTTACTACAAGGCGTGTATACCTGTAGATTAATTACATACTGGAAAGTGCTGAAATATAGCATTTAATATGAAGATATCATTTAAAGAGCACCTTACAAATGATTATTTAATTATGATATCATGGTCTTTCCTGGACGTTAATGAAGCAACAGCGGCACAGGATCTAAAATGTTATTGGAAATCTGGAATAACAATGTAACATCTGAGAGATCCAAAGAAGTTTCAGTTATGCTCCACTATTAGCTTTGAAGAGGAACAGTTTCCTTAGTGCCGCAGCATGTGGACAATAGAGAAGTTTCACTTTTAAGAAAAAATACAATAGGTGCCATTAAATCTGTGTCCACCTGCCCAGGATTATTATTATTATTACATTTTAAATTGTCTCCTGGATTTCAGACTCTAAACTGATGCACAAATCAGCTCTTAGTGTTCTACCTCTTTTTTCTTCCTCCCACCCTCGCAGTTTTATCCTCAGGACAGAGATTTGTTACATCATCCAGAATAGATCAAAATATAGATCAAACAGTTTTAAAGTCCTTGACAGGCACCATTTACAAAAACTATTTCAGCCAAGCATTAAAATGTTTACAGAAAAATAATATGCCTCTTTATCTCTCCACAATTAGCAACTCACATTACTTTAAAAAGAGGAGGAAGATGGGAAGGATAAGCGTGGCCAAATCGGGCTTAGTTCAAAATAAGTCATTAATTTCATTAATTTTTCATCATCAGTAATCCGGGTAAAAGGATGGACAAGCAGACTTTGTGCTTGGACTGGTAAATTTTAATGACAATTTTACAAAGCTTCTAATTAAACAGCACAAATCTCTATTTATTGTATGCCACCAGATGGTCAGACATTGTGAACAGAACTGAATAGAATTCAGAATATCTCCACAACAATGATGACAAGCAACATTTATGAGGAATCTTATTATCAGAGTGCCAAATGGAGAAGTAGATCAGCACTCTCCCTTCGTCTCTGGAAGTTTGAGCTCACAACTTACTTCCCAATAGACATTTATCAGCTTTATACAACCACTGCACAATCTGATATTGAAGACCCTTTCTACTTACCTGATGCCCAACAGCAAAACAGGAGTGCTACAGTATGGATTAACATGTAATATATGGAGAAAATGTTTTTTTAATATACAAATTAAATTGTCATCTCTTTCCCAGTGCAAAGTGGCTTGTAGGAAACAATCCTGCTTTGGCGGGGAGATGGAGTGAATAGTCTAATGCAGCGGTCGGCAACGTTCAGCACGCGGCTCGCCAGGGTAAGCACCCTAGCGGGCCGGGCCAGTTTATTTACCTGCTGACGCGGCACGTTCGGCCGATCGTGGCCCCCACTCGCCGCAGTTCGCCGTCCCGGGCCAATGGGGGCGGTGGGAAGCCACGGCCAGCACATCCCTCGGCCCGCGCCGCTTCCTGCCGCCCCCATTGAACCGGGACAGCGAACCGCGGCGAGTGGGGGCCATGATCGGCCGAACCTGCCACGTCAGCAGGTAAATAAACTGGC
>NC_048307.1:62795939-62857170 GCF_013100865.1 Trachemys scripta elegans | reverse complement strand
CGTCAGCAGATAAATAAACTGGCCTGGCCCGCTAGGGTGCTTACCCTGGCGAGCCGCGTGCTGAACGTTGCCGACCCCTGGTCTAATGGCTTTATTCCCTTAAATAAGATTATTAGTAGTAGTGACTACTACACCTGGGTTTCTAAAATTCACTAAAATCTAAGGGTAAGATTTTCAAATGCACTCAGCATTGCTGTAATTCTGCTTCCTTTTAAGTCAATGCTAAAGCAGCAGCTACCTATAGCCTAATTGGCTTGGACAAGGAAATACATCACAGTATGGAGCTCTGTTCAACAGAGTATTTCACTTCAGTGGGAGAGTCAGATTGTGCTATTTTGCATTTTAAGGATATAATTTTATAAAGTACTATAGCCTGGGAAAAGAAAGGAGTAGAGGATTACTGACAGCAACCTCCATGCTCAGACATACGTATATATAATCTACCCCCTTCCAGTCACAGTTGCCAGAACTGTTATCAGACTTTTAAAAACAAACAAACAAAACAAAAACAGAAACACAAGCTTTTAACAAATTCACATTCTAGGTTTGCTGTGAGGTATTTTGAGGTTTGCTGGTGAGTATGTTTTATGCTTTTTATTTTACTGATTCAAAATATCTAGAGCAGATATTAAAAAACAAAACCTTAGAGCCCACAGATCCCGAATGCCCAATGTTTGTATTAATGCCCAATGCAAAGACAAACCAGACTAGGAGTAAAAATATTTAAAGTTTATTTCATAGTTTATGACCCTTTCAGAAAAGGCTGTGAACAATTAACGTGTCTTGGCCAGAATCATGGAAATTGTGCATGCAAATGACCACTTGGACCATCTGCATGCACAACTGCAATAGTATGCACATTTCGTGTGCACCCTTCTCTACAAATATTAACTATTTAATCCTCACTATCATCCTGGAAGGTAGGTGTTAACAATCCTATTTTACAAACGTAAAAACTAAGATCACACAGCAAACCACAGGCAAAGATGTAATTATAGCTGCAGAGTTCTTGACTTCCAACCCCATTTTTATTCCTGTAGACCACAAAATCTCCTGGCTCTGGCTCCCAAACTGAATGAATTTTCAGGTTAAGAAGTAGATGCTTTATAGTATTGAAACCAACATTTCCAAAACAAACAGTCTGAATGTTTTAGGATAGTCAAGATGTATAGAATGAAATGGCACGAAAGTGGCCCAATGAATATGTACTTCCTGTCTGCTACACACATACCAAAAGAAAGTCCCCCTTGGGCCCAAATTTTTGAACTAGCTGCATGCAAATACTAAATAGCTACTTATCATTGTTTATTTCAGTGGGACCTAGAGAAGCACAGAGCTGTCTATTTTATCCATTTCAACAAAGCACAGTTTTTATCCATGTGATCAACAAAACACAGTTTGTTTTTTCCATGGCTGATGGCTAGGCTACATCACTTCATCCTGTCCTTTAGGTTCATGGCCGTAAAACAAAAAACAAAATAAATGAAATAGTTATTACGTTCTTGAAAAAATATGTAGGTAAAATAGAATTTGAGATTTTGGTATCACTTATAAACCTAGGGCTTGAATACTTGAAAGACCTCCTCTCTCCTCATGCCATACTGCAACAACTGAGAGCAACAGAGGTGCTCCAGGGGAAGCTGCCTCAGGATGAAAGGAGAGAGGATAGCTAGTAGGGCACATTGAATGAGATCAGCTTAGGAACTCGCTTCCCCTTTGATCCAAAACAGCCTGAGTCTTTTGATCTGGAGGGCTCTTTTTTTAAGGGAGGCTTTTGGAGAAGGATCTTTTGTTTTTTATTAATTTTATATTTTTAATTTATGGAGGCTTTTGAAGCTGTTTGAAGAGTAATACTTAAGGGATTATTTTCTTCTCCCATTTCCTGTGCTGAAAGGTTTAATGAGCCTTCTGCCATATTTTGAGGGGGGTCACCATTGGCTTCTTGTTTTCATATTTTATGGTGTTTACGTCACTGGTAAGGGCATCTACAGGATAGAACAGGCTTTTAGTTCTTAAACAAACTGAGAGTAAATAGTTGTTGGGGGGTCTGAATCTGCAGTCCTTGAACACTCCAAACTCCCAATGCCTTCAGGACAAGATCAGGCCCATAAGTATCTTTTAGTTAATCAATTACAGTGTCGCCTCTGCCTCATACTTCAGATTCTCTCCTGCAAGTCTGTGGTAGAAAAATGCTTACTAACCTGAAACTGCTTTGGACATTTAAACAGTGAGTTTTAATTTATCAAAGAACTCTTGAAAGCTAGCCTGATGGAAGCTCACAAGGGAGACAGCCTGTGACTCAGAGGAACCTTTGGGATAGATTCTCCTTTAAACACATACAAATAATTCCCATTAACATCAGTGAGAGTCATGCCTATGATGGGCAGAACAGGAACCTGTTTGCTTCCTCAGTGATGTGTCAGCCTACAGTTGAATTATAGCAGCAGGTAAACCAACCCAAGAAAATAACTTATGCCAGCACATTTTGATAATTTTTTTAAAATGATGAAAAGTCAAATTAAAGTCAGTTTTGGAACTATCACACACTTGAAGTCTTGCTTTATAGTATACTGTTAGTCACAGGTCCAATTATATCCATATGATTTAATACACAAACATTTACACCATTTAAATCAGACACATTTGCTCACCTCTTACATTGTTAAAACAGAGGCACAGATTTCAAAACTGCATGCACAAATACATGCATATAATATGTGCAACTGCCCGATGTGTGGCTATGCCCAATCAGATGTCTGCCCTTATCCTGCTAGTATCACAGTACGACACAATTCTAAAAGAAGCTGGCATCCTATTTTTTGGAATCTGTCAACTTATAAAGTGCCTTATCAAGCTGAGTAAGTGAAGATCAGTTATGTCCTATGAGGTTGCTCTGAAAAGCTCTGCTCCTGTGGAGTATGGGAGTGTCAACCATGCAGGTCCCTGGTTGATGAGAGTAAGGAAATCAGGTTTGAACAGTGATTTGAAAATGAAACGCATGGTGTAAGTAATAAGTATTATAATAATAACTCCATTAATTGTTAAAATAATTTTCTTAAATAACTTGCAAACTTAGTGAAATGCTAAAATGGATGTTAAAATATAGCGAGTCATTGAAGTTTTGGTGAAGAAGTGAGGAGGCAAAAGGAGAATATCTAAAACTATCCTCTTCTCCCTCAAAAAACGTAAGATTAACACACACAAAAAAAATCTGTTCAGAGATCAGAGCGTAATACCTACTGAGTTATTTGCTTCTTTGCCATTTGATATTTCTTCAGAAGATCCTGATACCTCTGAGCTAATTCTGTGTGTGTGTGTGTGTATATACTTATACACACATATATATTTATTTTATATATATATCACCAAGGGCCAAATACATCTTTGGTGTAACACTCTTGATTCCAGTGGAGTTACATCTGTGATGAACTCTACCTCTACCCATCATGTTTCCAACTGACAAAGAGTTTTAAACAAGAAGTTTAAAAACAAGAAGTTTAAGTTAATCCGAAGAAGTGGGCTGCAGCCCACGAAAGCTTATGCTCAAAAAATTTGTTAGTCTCTAAGGTGCCACAAGTACTCCTGTTCTTTTTGCGGATACAGACTAACACGGCTGCTACTCTGAAACAAGTTATTTACTGAGGCTCAATATAGCCACAAAACTGATTTTATTGATATGAACAAATCTCAGTCAAGTCTGGTATCTTCAAATGCCTGTATAACTACATAAACCCTAATGAAAATATTTCATTAACATCTTTCCTGTTTCCATATAAAGTGTTAATTTAGGGTCTCTTCTTGGAATAAAATAGCCAGGTAAAAGCTTTCAAACTCCTTTCTTGGGAAATCGGAGTCCTTTTCCCCAGTGCAATGTGGCAGAGCTGTCCAAGTAGTTAATATCAATAGCAAATTAAAAATTCTCCATAATATTGCATTTTCTCTGACCTTCACACAAAGCAATTTATTAAACTTACAGTGGGAGACAAAAAAGTGTTGCTTGGGTTGAATGTACTGTTATCTTTAGGAGGAGTGCACTGAAGCCACCCAAAAAAGACATCTCGGAGAGAGACCTTAACTTTGCAGGAATGTGGCACCTCTACCATTTTGTTTCCTCCTTCCCCCACCCCCCAAAAATGGGCAGGTATCGCAAAAGAGACCAGTTCTCCACATCTGACTTGCTGCATTAATTAGAACAAGATGGATTTTTTAATCTTTGTATTTTGGGGGCTTCTTCCCCTCTTCCCCCCCCCCCGCCAAATAAAACAATATCCTGGATTAAATACTAACGTTCTTATTGAAGCATAACTGCCACTAAAATCAGCAGGAGTTATGCTGAATTAAGGACTTTAGGATTAGCTCCCTTCTATTTATCTACATTTGGTTTTACAGTAATTTTCTAATAAAATGGTTTAAAAAGTAGAACAGTCTTTCATTGGTTACACACTGCATCTGCAGGGACTTGAGATCTTACACAATGTTGATATGACCAGGGCACTTTCCGCTGAACAGAAGAGTCTGGTAGTAGAGGAATGCAGGGTTGAGGCTAAAGAATAGGAAGAGTGATCAGGGACTTGAGTAAGACAATTCCATGGCATAAGATGTTTCGGAGGCTAGGGAGCACCTATGTATTATTGAGAGAATGGAATAACCAAAACAAGTTGTTTATAAGCTGCTTAATGAGGCGGCAGACTACATGGATTAGTGTGTTGGCCTGTACACCTTCTCACTATAGGCATAATCCAAGGGCAACTGACATCCAAAGGATTCTTTCACATTGACTTCAATGGGTGCTACATAGAGAAAAGAAGGACATGGCAATGGTGCAGAAAAAGCCGTTACCTTATACATTGCAGTATGTAAAGTCTGGCGGAAGTTTAGTTTTGCACAGTGTCATTAATAAATAAAGGATCGAAGTTTTAAAGCCACACACAACCGGCAAGGGGTGCAAGCCATGTTTGCCCCATTACACCAGCAAAATTTTGCATTTGTGCATCACTTCGGAAACTGCATATGCAACTTCTTGTTTTCTCCACTGTGTATTTTTGTAGGTGCAAATGAGGTTGTATACGTGAAGCGCTGCTCACCCATTGTGAAGGTCTTTAGAAACTGAGCCCATACTATGCAGCAGGAAGTGTGAGGCCTGTTAAAGCCATTTTAAAAATTGGCAACTATGCAAGCCAGAAATTGCTTTTCAAGTATAAGTAATGTAACTGTTCCTTTAAAAAAGAGCAATTTTCTAAAGCTCTTAGACCAAACGAAAGCAGCACCAGATTAAAATGTGCCTTTTCTAAATTCGTTCAGCATTCCAGTGACTTATCACATTGGGTATGGGGAACAAGATTTTGCCCTTTGTTAATCTTGTGAACATACTATTTTGATAACAATTTCTTCAAGCACTAAGTTAGTTCATTACCCTGTGGCTTTCTGGATTTGGCTCCCTAGTCTCCTTAATGCCAAAATGTTCCCCATCTCTTTGACCTCATCTCTCCTTATTTTCCAATTCACCAAATATATTCCTCAAAGAGCAGACTTACTTTCTCCTTACTCATCTTGCCTCTTGAGGAAGGTGGACAGGTCCTTCCCCTGGGCTGCCACCATTATCTGCAAAAACCTTCTCTGTAACTACCTGATCCCCCAACAAATACTATTTCAAAACTCACCTCTTATCCATAACCCATGACTCCTATCCTGCTCTAACAAACATATTCTTACTCCTTATGTCTCTTAGTTTTCTGACAATCATTCTCCCCCAAACTTGACCATAACCACCCCTTCACTTCTGAGCCACATCATCATTGCAGAGATGTGGATAGAATTCAAAGATGAATAATTCACTTGTATTTGCACAAACCGAAGGGTGTGGTGTAATATGGATAATTATTCTTTCAGCCCTGAAAGGGCTGTTGTGAGGATTAATTAGATAATGTTTGTAAGACACTTTGAAGGTGTACACGCTATGTAAGCTCTAAGTATTATTAGTAGAGCCTACGTTGCTTTGAAGCAGTCCCTGGCATTTTTGTATGAACAACATTATGAATAAAGAAATTACATATTAGTGCAAACTGCCGTGTATGCCTTTACATATCACAAAACTTGTGACACTACTCCCATTACAGAGCTAACATGCTGCATTTCCACAGCCTGGTCTATTCTTGACTGCTCTCTCTCTGCCCTGAATACTATCCAGCTCCAACATGCCCTGACCTGAAGTACTCTTTCCTTCACAGAAGCAATGCAGCAGGTTCTCCCCACCTCTGACATGTGTTTCATTTTCCCTGAGTCATGACAACTGGTCCTGTATTACCAGCCAGAAGACAATTTTCCCCCTAACTACAATAGAACCTCAGAGTTACGAAGATCACAGTTATGAACTGACTGGTCAACCACTCATCTCATTTGGAACTGGAAGTACACAACCAGGCAGCAGAGAGATATTAAAAAAAAAAAAAAAAAAAAAAAAAAAAAAGCAAGTACAGTAGTGTTAAATATAAACTACTTAAAAAAAAAAAGAAAAGTTAATTTTTTTTTGACAAGGTAAGGAAACTGTTTCTGTGTCTGTTTCATTTAAATTAAGGTTTAAAACAGCATTTTTCTCCTGCATAGTAAAGCTTCAAAGCTGTATTAAGCAAATGTTCAGTTGTAAATTTTTGAAAGAACAACCCTAATGTTTTGTTCAGAATAGGAACATTTCAGAGTTATGAACAACCTCCATTCCCAAGATGTTTGTAACTCTGAGGTTCTACTGTATTTCATACTTAATAAGACAAAATATGCCTCAGTTTCACCATTGTAAAAATGGCCATTATTATACCTGTCTACTTCAGAGGGATGTGTTGGGATTAGTTAGCGAATGTCTGTAAAATGCTTGCCAGACATGAAGGCCTTTGCATACATTAAATATTACGCCATGTCTGTGCTTAGGAGACTACACCCCCAACATGGCAAAACACAGACATATAAAATATGTAAGATGAGGTGAACTTTTTGTATTAAAAAAAAGATTAGTTTGGGAAAAATGTGTTACCATGAAGACTGTGCAGCTGAAAACACTGCTGACCACACACAGATTTGTAACTCACTTAAAAGTTAGGCAGCAGGACCTACTGAATAGACCACTAGACCAGGACTTGGGAAAGATGGATTCTATTCCCACCTCTGCATCTGGCCCATTGGGTGACCTTGGGCAAGTCACTTCCCCTTCCCATGCCTCGGTTTCCCCCTCGTAATATGGGAATAACGATACTGACCTCCTTTGTAAAGTGCTTTGCAATCTACAGATTAAAACCACTATGTATGAGCGAGGTATTATTAACTCATCACTCCAGATTTTATTGAGAAACAGACTTGCTGAGAATTCAGCTATGCTCTTTTCAGTACAAAGGACTGAAGCTCCTTAAGTCTGTCAATCTTCTGTGACGCTGTGCAACAGCGACTTGCTAAAAGCTTTAAGGAACAACCCTGAAAATAGCATGTACAGTTTCTAAACAAACAAGACATATGAACAGCAAATCATGTAGTTTACAATTTTAATTGCGTCCAGGAAGTGTAGCTCTAGAATGTAAAAATACCAAGAAGTGAAACTATAATTGATTAACTGTAGTTTTTCTGGACATACTGAACACATACAAATGGAGAAAACTGGGGTCAGCACCGGCTCCAAAATCACGACAGATTGCACTCTGGAGGGGCACAAAGATGACCCAGCAAAATGAAACTGATTTCCCTAGGGATTAGTCGGTTGAGGTCACTGCTGCAACAGGCTGCTAAAGCTTATTGCACAGAAACCAGCAGGACACCTCATATGAACTCCAGGCTCCAATTATAACCACATTTAACCCTTTAACTGCCTGCAGACAATCATTAGTCCAAACAAGCGGGACAAAAGACCAGATGTCAATTATGACATATCATAGCTGCACCCTCAAGACACAACAGTCAGCAAGCAGGGAATCCCAGTTTAGGGTGGGTTACACTTCCTTCATAATTCACAAATACACTTACCTTCAGCAAGAAAGGACATTTTCCTTTTTCATTCTAATTTTATCAATACAACCCGAAACTAAATTACTCCAGTGAGATGCTGCAAATTCATATAACTCCATCATCGTTCTGTTCTGTTTGTACAGCACCGAGCACAATGGAGTCCTGGTCCATGAATGGGCAGAGCCTCTGCATGCGCACAAGTGTGAAGAGCTGTTTTAACTCCCCTCCCCTAAGCACCCTGCAGGGGAGAGTGGTCCATCCACCAAAGAGACATTGGGAGATAGTCATCAGTCCTTCTCCACAAGAAGATGACAGTAGGTAGGGACATTGGGAAGTTGTCAGAAAAGTATCTTGCACTGAACCTGCAGGATAGAGGGAACCCATGTGGGGACAAAAGGTTGTGTAAGATGGTGGAGTCTCCCCAGTCCAATAAGCCAAGTATATTTCCACAATCTGAACTCTCCAAGATTCTGCAATCATAACATTCATATGTAATTTTTCCACGTTGAGGCTGGTCTACCATCTTTATTATGATGAGATCAGTTTGCTGTGTGCTCTGATACGTAGTCTGACTATGTTAATACTATGCATTGCAATGTATTCCCTTTTGTGGTCCCTTTTGTGCAGGTTATAAGAATCAGTAATGGTTTGGGGACACTATTCTAAACAGGGTGGCTTGTCAGTCGCCACACCATAACTATAGTACCCTCTGCACATTCTGGCTCCTCCAAATTCTGGTTAAGAGAGAGTCGCCATCTCCATTTGAGAGCTTTCTGCATCTCCAGAGTCCGGGGAAGGAGAATGAGCTTGCAACAGCTGAACCAGTAGCTGAGCCAAAGGAGGACTCCATTACTGGTAAAAACAGAACCGGAAATGGCAGATTCCACTACTTCCATATAAACCCCAGGATACTGACCTTTGGCGAGATGGCCCTGTCTCTCCCAATAAGCAACCAGAACTCTCAAAAACGGCCATGGTCCTCTAGTTCCTAGTCACGCTTATAGTGAGAGCAACCCAAAATCATTAGAGAATAATCATCTAGGTCACAACTTGCTTCTGTTATGCAGAAAGATTCTTTCCTCTTACTGCTACTAAACATGTCTGCACATAAACTAAAGGGAAGCCTTAAATATTTGATAAAGATCTCTCTACATATACCTGTGTATCCAGACTATGTATTAATATGATCCCTATTACCATAGTATCAAAACACCTTGCAGTCTTCAATGTATTTATCCTCACAACACCGCTATAAGATAGCACTTCCCTATTACTCACACTTTGCAAATTGGAAACTGAGCACAGAGACAGTGACTGTCCAAAGTCACACACAAGATCTGTGGAGGCATAGGAAATTGAACTGTGGACTCCCACATCCCAGACTAGCACCCTAACCACTGGACCATCCTGCCTCTTCCTTCTCCTTTTTTCTATGAAGTGCAACTTCAATCACCACCTCATCTGATGAATATCTGTGTATACATTACAAACGTGTGTGATTGTCTATGTTTTTCTACCCCACTATCATCTGTCCACGAGCCAAAATTTCTCAAGATGGCTGCCAAGGTACTTCTGTGCAATGTATTGAAGGTAGAAGCAGATTTTGCATAACAGTCCGTGAAACAATTTTGGCACTTTGGCACAAGTGAAATTGCAAAGAGTCAAAAAACATTAATTGACTCAGTTTTCCTTAGCCTACTTTCCAACACTGCCAAGGTACAGATATATTTAGATATATTTATTTAGGAGAAGCTGACATTAAAGACAATTTAATTTAAAAAATTTCTATTCACCTCAGGTTTTGTCAAATCATTATTATTTTTAATACAAAATTATTTGGCAGTGTCCTTTTTGACTCCGGGATTTGTTGAGTTTTATAGGGTTCTCATCATTATGTAATTCTATTTCCAACTGAATCTCCTCTGGATGGTTCTTTTAGAAAACCAGCAGGCAGCAGCCAAGTTCTTTTATTTAAATTGAAAACGGTGATCTCAACAGTATTCGGGAGCCACTCTAAGCCTGGATGAGAATGCACCATGATTATCCTAAAAATACACATGTAGCGTGCTCCCATTACACAGCACAAGGGAGCACAAGTACAGAAAAGAACAGAGTCAACTAAAACCTCTAGTTATATATTATACTGCAGTTCAGAATCATCCCCATCTCCTCTGCTTCCAGACCATATGATGTCTTTGTGTTTAATTATAAACATTAAAGAAAGAAGGAAAGGGAAGAGGAGTTGTACTTATTGAGGGTTACAGCCTTAGTATGCTGATCTTGGAATGCCTCCAAAAAAGGTTTACTATTTTACTGAAATATTTTGTAAATTGGGTTATCAGCAGGTCTTACTTAGAGAAAAGGCAACACAGAACCAGCTTGGAAGATACAGCACTGTAATTCCTTAGAGGACTGCTTTCGTGGGCAAGTACAGCATTTGCAATTAAAAAAATCAATGCTTGCCAACTTATGTCATGTAGTTACCACAGTTATTTTCTATTGGAGTAAGACTGAAATAGGAAAACGTGTTAACAGTTTGGGAAATGCTAACTTTTACGACGCTTAGCATTGTAGTTCCAAAAAAAAGGGGTCAAAACATGCAAGGATCCAAATGCTAATCATGTGATTTATGCTTCCAAGACAAAGACGAGTATTTCAATGGCTATTTGCTTCTTTTTCTATTGCACGCCTTCCTAAAACGTCTGGCCAAAATCTGTTTAAACTTGTTCAAATGAAGCATCTGACGTATGAGGAATATGAGACAGACAGACACAGACAGACAGAGCATGCAACACACACACACAAAACCTGGCAATAGTTACTATATAAAACCTAAAATGGATAGAAATAGAAAGACAAGGCTCAAGGGAAAATTTATGCTCATTGTCCAATGTAAAATTACCAGTACAAGGACCTATCAGGCAAATTTATTCACATGATAAGAATTATTCATGCAAGCTGTCACAAGAGAAGCTCCACAGAACTCAGTGGGCCGTACTGTCTCCTTCCACATTAAAACCCTGAGTGGGGGCTTCTACAGAAAAAAAACTCTGCAAGGAATCATTTGTTGAGATTCCCCAACATCACCTTGCCAGGAGAGTGGTTTGTCCCGCAGCAAAATAGTCACGTGTCCCATCCCCCAAATCTGGCAGATTCCAGGGAGCTCTGGGATGCCTGGATCATCCAGGCAGGAGGGCCTGAGCCTCCTGCTGAGCACCAGCTTTTGCCCACCAGTGGGGCTTCATGGTACTGTGACTCTACTGGAGTAGTACTAACAGAAGCACTCTCCTGGCCACAGCTGCCTCCAGCATGCTATGCACAAGATTCAGAAGGCTGGAAAGGAGCTGATATGTTCTCTCTCAGCCTGTTTGATCCTCTCTTGGCTTCCCCCAGCATAGACCCCCAGACAGGGCTCTACCAGATTAAGGTGGGAGACAGTGGGATCAATGCCACAGAGGCAGATGAACCCCCTTTCCACATGGAAGAGAAGATCTATGCAAAGACCCCTCTGTGAATGAACTGGGGGGAGGGGAGCAAGGATGCAATCCATTTTAGTGAAATTACTTGGGAGTAGAGATTTACAGGATTGGGCCCATATGCGCAGAAGTGATCTAAAACAGAGATCTCAACCAAACTGCACTGGCCAGATCCATCCCGCATGAGAAGTTATGTGACCTGCAGAGCATAGTCAAATTCTGCAGAATCTCAGCCTTCCTCCCCCCCACCCCTAACATAAGTTTCTAGCCCTCATTTTTGCAAAAATAACCTTTCAAATCTGAACTGAGTGTAGAATAATGCTGTGTTACTGTCTGAGTCTGCAGACAGCCTGAAAGAATGACTAAGAGGTGTGAATTTTCCCACCTGCTAGTAACTTCATTGGGTTGGTAGCCCTGAAGTCTAATGACATTTTAAATGTAAGCAATACATTTAATTGTTTATTTTATTAGCAGAGTGGAGAAGCAGTCAGAGTGAGGAGCTGGTAGATATGGCAGGAAGGGAGATGCAGAAAGAAAAAAAGATACAAAGACAGAAAAGGGGGAAAGAGAGAAAAGAAAAGGGGGAAGGAAAAGAAACAAAAGGCCATGTTCTATCCTTGACCTTTATACAAACATCCCCCAGGTGTGGAGGAGTCTTAAATGCATATACCAGCTCTTGGACCATCATTAAAAATGAAATTCAGAACTCTCTACAAAGTCAGTTTGACACCCCTTGATCTAAAACATACCTAGATTTGTTGCTTTATATGAACTGATGCTGTGAGCTGCTGAATGTCAGTCAGTGCCCACTGAAGCTAGGAGTGAGCCCTATGGGCTGTAGTAATACTAACATTCAGCATTTATGTAGCACTTTACTTTTTCAAAGCACAGTGCAAACATTTAATTAATGGTCAATGTTAACTTTATAACCAACCACTTTCAATGGAACTGTCCACACTTCCAGGAAACCATGAACTGGTCATCTAATTATGAAAAAGAGTTTTCTCATCAATCATCTACATTGGGGGGGGGGGGGAAATAATCAAGCTGGCAAAAACAAAATCTAAAATATTAATATATAAATTATTAAAGTAGCTTTAAGGTGCAAATGTTAAGATAGGCCCACTGAATTTCAGGTATAAAAGAGTATCATGACTAGTTATGCTAGAGACCATTTAAATATATAGTATCAGGAAGAATGAAAAATGATGGGAAAACATGACCTGCCAAGACAATACAAAAATGCCTACCATAAAACACTAAGATTATTGCCCTAAATATAGCAGTCATATGAATATTTAATCACTAATGAAGAATGAAATCATCAAATCTTTAAGGAAACAAGAACAAATGGATATAAACTGGCCATCAACAAGTTTAGGCTTGAAATTAGATGAAGGTTTCTAACCATCAGATGAGAGAAGTTCTTGAACAGCCTTTCTAGGGGAGCAGGGGCGCAAAAAACCTAACTGGCTTCAAGACAGAAGTCGGTAAGTTTATGGAGGGGATGGTATGGAGCAGGGGTAGGCAACCTATGGCACGTGTGCCGAAGGCAGCACACAAGCTGATTTTCAGTGGCACTCACACTGCCTGGGTCCTGGCCACCGGTCCGGGGGGGCTCTGCATTTTAATTTAATTTTAAATGAAGCTTCTTAAACATTTTAAAAACCTTATTTACAATAGTTTAGTTATATATTAAAGACTTATAGAAAGAGACCATCTAAAAACGTTAAAATGTATTACTGGCACGCGAAACCTTAAATTAGAGTGAATAAAGGAAGAGCTGACACACCGCTTCTGAAAGGTTGTCGACCCCGGTATGGAGGATACTGCCTACAATGGCATGTAGCTGATCTGTGATTGCTACCAGCAAGTATCTCCAATGGCCAGTGATGGAACACTAGATGGGGAGAGCTCTAAGTTACTACAGAGAATTCTTTTCCAAGTGTCTGGCTGGTTGGCCTTGCCCACATATTCAGGGTCTAATTGACTGCCATATTTGGGGTCAGGAAGGAATTTTCCCCTGGGTCATATTGGCAGGGACTCTGGGGGTTTTGCATCTTCCTCTGTAGCATGGGTCATGGGTCACTTGCAGGCTTAAACTGCATTTGGTGCATTCTCTGTCACTTGAATTCTTTAAATCATGATTTGAGGATTTCAGTAACTCAGCCAGAGATTATGATCTATATAGAAGTGGGTGGGTAAGGTTCTGTGGCCTGCAATGTCAGGAGGTCAGACTAGATCAGGGGATCGGCAACCTTTGGCACACGGCCCGTCAGAGAAAGCCCCTAGCGGGCCGAGCCGGTTTGTTTACCTGCAGCGTCCTCAGGTTCAGCCGATCGCAGCTCCCACTGGCTGTGGTTCACCGTCCCAGGCCAATGGGAGCTGCGGGAAGGGCAGCCAGCACATCCCTCAGCCTGCACCGCTTCCCACAGCCCCCATTGGCCTGGGACGGCGAACCGCAGCCAGTGGGAGCTGCAATCGGCCGAACCTGCAGACGCTGCAGGTAAACAAACCGGCCCGGCCCGCTAGGGGCTTTCCCTGACGGGCCGCGTGCCAAAGGTTGCCGATCCCTGGACTAGATGATCATGATGGTCCCTTCTGGCCTTAAAGTCTATGATGACTTAACCTGTTTTTTTAAAAAATCCAACAGATGAATTGCAATCTTAATATGTATTATGGATTTTAGCCTCATTAGTTAAAGAATGCAAATTAAAGTGAGATTAAAGCAGTAATGACCCAGAGAGAAGCCACAAAGAGGAGGAAAATATGCATCATCATAAGAAAAATTAATAATAGTAAGGGACTAAGAACTTGGACATAAAGAGAAAATATAGAATACATTAGGCACATTAAATAAAGAGTCAAGGGCAAAAGGAAGAAAAGATCAGTAATACAAAATGGAGAAAGGAAAAAAGCACTTAAGAATATAGGCATAAAATGTAAACAAGTAGCTCATTACTTCAGTGCAGAGAAATTCTGTATAGTTATTTAATGGATGAGGTGCTGAAATACTCACTTATAATTCCAACATATGTTTAAATTACACTTTAAATGACAGTAACTTTTATAAATAAATTCACAAAGGAATACATTTGTTATAACATTCTCTAGGCACACAAACAAATGATTTCAGTTTATTAGTGCTAAGTATTTTAAAATATCATTTCCACACCTGTAACATCTCATAACTCATTCTAAAAGAAATTTCTACCCATGACATTCGTTATTATTCAAGAATTGAACTACTGAAATATTGCTGGAGGAAGGATGGTGTTGGATTAAGGCACAAAACTGGAGGTCAGGAGATCCTCACACTGCCACGGACTGACTGGGTGACCTTGGGCAAGTCACTTATTGCCTGTTTGTCTCAGTTCCCTTCTGTGTAACAGATATAAATTATTACCTCACAGACATTTACAAGGGTTAATTCATTAATGTCTGTAAAGCAAATGAGTCCTCCAGATGGAAGCAGCTATAAGTGAAAATATGATTTCTATTTCATCCACACCAAATACTATACACACCTCTTTAGTCGAAGCCATGTTCTTTTAATATACATAGCAATCTAGATGTTGGGTACCTTATGTAGCTCACAGACTGCTGTGAAAAAGGTATACATGTACGTACAAGGTTTACGTAGCAGTCTATATGCCAGATATTTCAAGACAGAAGCAGTCTATGAACGTGCTACATCAACACTTATTGCATCATGCTCTACTATTCTTTTAAAATGGGTCTGTTATGTGGTTAACATGCAACTCGGTGGTTTTCACATAGAGGACTCACCAGGCTTCTGCCCTTTAAGCATATTATTCTCTCCTTTTCCCTTACACATTCTTAACTGAACATGCAGTTACACTAAGGTGTCCATCTCATCACTTTCACCCCATCTGCACTGTGCTTCATTCTCAGAGGGTACTGCATAATTGGCACACCACAATGGAAAACTCAGCCATCTTGTTTAGTGGCTATATGTCTTGAAGGACAAGAATGTCAAAAACTTCTATCCATAACAATAGGGCATGAGGATCCATTTTGTTAACTGTACATGAACAAACACCAGGGCCTGCATTCAAGAACTGAAATGTGTCAAATTCTCTGGTTGGCATGACCTTGAGAGAGACCGGCTGGATTTCACAGCCCACTTTCCTGGGTTAAACAATCCGTTTTCAAAGAACATTTAAAGTAAGAATTCACTCTCTTGCAGTAGTGGCATCATTACAGTATTTTAATTTCATGCATCTGTACTCTTCATACACTCTGCAATTTTCTTTTGCCCTTTAAAATACTGGATGATGAGTTATTTTCCAAACCTAAATTGTACAGCTCTGGCTTCACTGATATGAGTAAGAGACAGTTCTCCAAAGAGAACTGGGTATTGTTAAGATTACCCATAGATTAATCATTTTTTCTGTTGGGTTATATGTAAATACTGTAAAATATTTGCATTCTTAAAGCACAATTATTTGTTCCTTAAAAATAGATAGTGGTCCAAAAATAGCCCTCTATTACTTATCAGTCTGAAACAACACTGTCCCTTACAGATCCGATCAAATTTTAGACCTAGATTCTGAACAGTTCCAATGGATTCTTCCCATTACCTATCAAATGAGTACTGTCTGTAAGAGACAAATTTTTTATATTGTTTTGCTAATTTCATGGGTTTATTAGGTTTTGAAATTTAATAAAACAGTGGAGCAAAGAAACTTGACACCTACTAAGTTAGGGTTACCATACGTCCAGATTTTCCCGGACATGTCCGGCTTTTTGGGCTCCAAATCCCCGTCCGGGGGGAAATCCCAAAAAGCCGGACATGTCCGGGAAAATCGGACATGCGGTGCCGGGCCGGCGGAGCGGGGCCGGGCCGGGGGCTCGGGGGCCGGGCCGGCGGTGCCGGGCCGGGGGTTCGGGGGCCGGGCTGGCGGTGCCGGGGGATTGGGGGCCGGGCCGGCAGTGCCGGGCTGGGCCGGGGGCTCGGGGGCCGGGCCGGGGGATCGGGGGCTCAGCCGGCGGTGCCGGGCTGGGGGCTCGGCCGGCGGTGCCGGGCCGGGGGTTCGGGGGACGGGCCGGGGGCCAGGCTGGAGACCTGCGGGGCCGGGGGCCTGGGGTGGGCCGCGCCTCCTCCCCCCACACCCACCCTTACCTGCTTCAGGCTTCCCGCGACTCAAATGTTCGCGGGAAGCAGGGGAGGGGGCGGAGACTTTAGGGAGGGGGCGGAGTTGGGGGCGGGGCTGGAGCCCCGTGGAGTGTCCTCCTTTCGGAGGTACTAAATATGGTAACCCTAACTAAGTACAAATAAAAGCCGAGTCAAGTCCACTGACTGGGAACTTAAGACCTCATTCCTATGGGAAACAAAATTCAAAGGCTGTTTTTTCCACAAACCTGGCCATCTGTTTATATGCTTCTTCAGCCACAGCAAAGATGTGTGGATCCATATCCCCCATATTCTGACCACTGTATGCATTGATGATATCTTCGCCATAGATAGGCAGCTGCTCATAAGGATTTATGGCTACTAAGACGATACCTACAAAGGAAATGGAACAAAATCTATTAATAATGGCTGAGTTGAAAAGGTAAAAGTGTCAAAAGCCAGGTGTATGTTGTTCTAATCTTTCTTAAATGTTTAGCTTGGAGGAGAACAAAGTCCTGATCTGAAGCCCACTGAAGTAAATGGAAAGACATTATTTTGATGGGTTTTGGATTAGGTACTAAATTTGAATCCTGAAAGTTTGAACACAGTTCATTTTCTTGCGTGTAAGAAAATCACCAGGGAGGACTTTTACTCTTTCCCCATTTTTAAAGTTTTGGGTTTGAAGAATGAAACGTTGCTTGGGTTTAGAGTAAGTCAGCCGGACATTGACTGATGATGAACAGCCAGCTCTACCCAGTAACAAGATCATTGAGGACTGTACTTCCCATCTTTTATTATAAATCATGGCCTCTGATTTGCTTAGTTATTTGTTGGGATCTAACAGAAAGGCTCTGAAACAAAATAGTGCCCACTTCTCACATAAGGGCTTAATGATGTCAGACATGTCAACCATTTGTGCCTGATATTATGGCACCACATGTTAATATTAGAAATTTGTAATATAAAAAAACTAGTATTAGAATTTTTAGTATAAATATTTCTAATAAACAATGGCCTGATTTTGAATAGTGGCCTCCAACAAGTGCTCAGAAATAAATGTAGGTGTACTGCATAGAGCTGGCACACCTAGGCTCCTGATTGAACTTGGAAATCAAATAGTTAGACATTTAAAAGTACTATAACACACTCCCACAATTATTTCAGACCAAGTTGAAAGTCAGGCCAATATTTTTAACTTACTACATCTCCCGTTTCAAGTCTCTCATGACACTGCCACGTAGTGAAGTAGTTGCCATGTGGACAGAAAGAAGTTGTAATCCTAGTTGTGGCCATCTAATAAGCACACCAGGCATCATTCTATGCAACACAACTTGAATGAACATGTTTCCCTCATTCCCCAATACCAGATATTTCTATAGCAGTGTCATATCTAAATATACCCAGCAATCAACCTTCACTTTTTCTATAAAGCACTAAAAGTCTGTAATTCAGGGAAAGAAACAAGACAGTGTTCAGGCCTAAATGTTATGACTGAGACAAAGTAGGTGGAACATTTTTCATAGAATAGCAAAGCAAAGGCATCTAAAATCTGGACCTGCTGCTCCAAATATCATCCCAGTTTTCCAGATGACTAAATCATGTCATATATTTACAGATCAAGCAAACAGCAAAATAAAAACACAAACAAGCTTTCTAATGAGCAAATACCTTTTGGAAAAGGATTGGAAGGATTCTCGTCTGCAGCTTTAGATATATTACATGTTCTATGTCAAGACATAACTATGTAACCTGTGATACAAAGACCTCAGTGTTTTTCCATCAGCCATGACTTCACTAGGATGACTCAGGGACTTGAACTTAAAGTCTCTATTATTTTTTTTAGAAAAGATGCCAAGCTCTTATACTTTAATGAAGAGTCAAGAACGAACACACATCCCTCCTACCCATCAGCAAGTTAAGGGAATTTTTTTAGGTGCCAATTTTACAAATCCTGCTACTGAAAATATGAGCAGCTAATAAAAAGTTAAAGTTTGAAGGAAATAATTAGATCATATTCTAGTCCCCATCACAGATATACCAAACAATTTGTAGTCTGAGTTTGACTGAAGCCCAGAAATGGAATGGCAGAGGTGTTACAGACCAGTATTAAGGCACACTGGCAGAGCTGGGTAGGAGCACAGGAATGGAATAGTCAAGGGGCTACAAATCAGGACAAAGGTGCACTGGCAGATCTTTGTGCAGAAGGATGAACAATGCCTTCCCGGCGCATGCTAGGCTTCTCAACAAAGCCAGATTCACCCATACAAAATTAAAAATAAATAAGACTACAGTTAAGCTGGTTGCACAATGAAGAGGCTGGGACCATGATCTGATGCAAGAGATTAATACAGTAACTCCTCACTTAACGTTGTAGTTATGTTCCTGAAAAATGTGACTTTACGTGAAACGATGTTAAGCGAATCCAATTTCCCCATAAGAATTAATGTAAATGGGGGGTGGTTAGGTTTCCAGGGAAATTTTTTTCACCAGACAAAAGACATACAGATGTATACACACATCTATGTATGTATGTCTTTTGTCTGGTGAAAAAAATTTCCCTGGAAACCTAACCACCCCCCCATTTACATTAATTCTTATGGNGGGGGGTGGTTAGGTTTCCAGGGAAATTTTTTTCACCAGACAAAAGACATACAGATGTATACACACATCTATGTATGTATGTCTTTTGTCTGGTGAAAAAAATTTCCCTGGAAACCTAACCACCCCCCCATTTACATTAATTCTTATGGGGAAATTGGATTCGCTTAACATCGTTTCACGTAAAGTCACATTTTTCAGGGCTCAGCCGAGTGTGTGTGTGTGTGTGTGTGTGTGTGTGTGTGTGTGTGTGTGTGTGTGTGTGTATATAAATATATATACACACATACTGTGTATGTATGTGTGTATATATACACACACACACACACACACACACAGTACAAGTTTTAAACAAACAATGTAATACTGTACACAGCAATGATGATTGTGAAGCTTGGTTGAGGTGGAGGAGTCAGAGGGTGAAATATTTCCCAGGGAATGCCTTACTGCTAAATGATGAACTAGCACTCGGCTGAGCCCTCAAGGGTTAACACATTGTTGTTAATATAGCCTCACACTCTTCAAGGCAGGACAAATGGAGGGAGGGGAGACAGCACGGCAGACAGAGACACACAGAGAGTGAGTGAGTGAGTGTGAGAGAGAGAGAGAGAGATGTGCATTGCCCCTTTAAGTATGCTGATCCCACTCTAATTACATTGCCTTTTTAAGTACATCAGCAAGTTGAGACAGCAGTTGCTGCTAGCAAGCTCCCTCCATCCTGAGCTCCAAGGCAGAGGGCAGGAGCAGCACATGGCAATGGGGGGAGGGACACCTGACCTGCCGGCAATTGATAGCCTGCTGGGCAGTTGCCTCACAGGGGACTTAGGGGAGCGGAGAGCTGATAGAGGGGCTGCCGGTCCACCCTGGTTCCAAGCCCCCACCAGCTAGCTCCACTGGGCTGCTCTTCCTGCAAGCAGTGGACAAAGCAGGCGGCTGCCAAACGTTATAAGCATTGCGCAACTTTAAACAAGCATGTTCTCTAATTGATCAGCAACGTAACAACAAAACAATGTTAACTGGGACGACTTTAAGTGAGGAGTTACTGTATAGCTGAACTGCTCAGTAATAGTGATCATAATGTTATTAAATGTAACATCCTTGTAAGGGGCAAAATACCAAAGAAACCCACCACAGTAGCTTTTAACTTCAAAAAAAGGCGAACTTACACAAAAATGAGGAAGTTAGTTAACTGGAAATTAAAAGGAACAGCCAAAGAGTGAAATGCCTGCATGGAAACTTTTTAAAAACACCATAATAGAAGCTCAAATGAAATGTGTAAACCAAATTAAAACAAAAAACAAAAAAACAGCAAGAGAACCAAAAAAATGCCACTATGACTAAACAGACTAAAAGAGTTGGTTAGCAACAAAAAGGCACCCTTTAAAAATTGGAAGTCAAATCCTACTGAGGAAAATAGAAAGGAACATAAACTCTGGCAAGTGAAGGGTAAAAATATAATTAGGCCGATCAAAAAAGAATCTGAAGAGCAACTAGCAAAAGACTGAAAAACTAAAAATTTTTTTAAGTACATTGGAAGCAGGAAGCCTGACAAACAATCAGTGGTGCCACTGGATGATGGAAGTGGTAAACATGCACCCAAGGAAGACAAGGCTGTTGTGGATAAGCTAAATGAATTCTTTGCATCAGACTTCTTTGCAGAGGATGCGAGGAAGATTCCCACACCTGAGCCATTCTTTTTAGATAACAAATCTGAGGAACCACCCTTGATTGAGGTGTCAATAAAGGAGGTTATGGAACAAACTGATAAATTAAACTAATACATCACCAGGACCAGATAGCATTCACCCAAGAGTTCTGAAGGAACTCAATATGAAATTGCAGAACTAACAACTGGGGTATCTAACCTATTTCTTAAATCCACCTCTGTACCAGACAACTGGAGGTTTACTAATGTAACTCCATTTTTTTAAAAACAGTCTCCAGAGTTGATCCTGGCAATTACAGGCCAGTAAACCTAATTTCAGTACCAGGCAAATTGGTTGAAACTATAGTAAAGAATAGTATTATCAGACACATAGATTAACATGATGCATTGCATAAGAGTCAACACAGCTTTTGTAAATGGAAATCATGCCTCACCAATCTATTAGAATTCTTTAAGGTTGTCAACAAGCATGTGGACAAAGGTGATCCAGGGGACATAGTATACTTGGACTTTCTGAAGGCCTTTACAAGGTCCCTCACCAAAGGCTCTTAAGCAAAGCACACAGTCATGGGACAAGAGGGAAGGTCCTCCCATGGATCAGTAATGGGTTAAAAGATGGGGGGGGAGGGAAAAGGGTAGGAATAAATGGTCAGTTTTCACAGTGGAGAGAGGTAAATAGCGGGGTCCCCCAAAGAACTGTACTGCGACCAGTGCTGTTCAATATATTCATAAATGACTTGGAAAAAGGGATAAACAGTGAGGTAGCAAATTTTGTAGACGAGACAAAATTACTCAAGATAGTTAAGTCCAAAGCAGACTGAGAAAAGTTACAAGAGATCTCACAAAACAGAGTGACTTGGCAACAAAATGGCAGAAGAAATTCAATGTTGATAAATGCAAAGTAATGAGCATTGGAAAAACATAAATTAGCTGCTACCACTCAAGAAAGAGATCTTGGGGTCATTCTGGATAGTTCTCTGAAAACATCTGCTCAACGTGCAGAAGCAGTCATAAAAGCTAACAAAATGCTAGGAACCATTAGGATTTGAATTGGAAAAGGTACAGAAAAGGGCAACATAAATTATTAGGGGTATGGAACAGCTTCCATACGAGGAGAGATTGAAAAGACGGACTATTCAGTTTAGAAAAGAGATGACTAAGGGGTGATATGAGAGAGGTCTATAAAATCATGAATGGTGTGGAGAAAGTGAATAGGGAAGTGTTATTTACCCCTTCACAGAACACAAGAACTACAGGTCACCCAATGAAATTAATAGACAGCAGGTTTATCACAAACACAAGGAAGTACTTCTTCACGCAATGCACAGTTAATCTGTGGAACTTGTTGCCAGGGGATGTTGTGAAGGTCAAAAGTATAACTGTGTTAAAAAAAAAGAATTCATGGAGGATAAGTCCATCAATGGCTATTAGTCAAGATGGTCAAGGATGCAACCCCATTCTCTGGGTGTCCCTAAATCTCTGACTGCCAGAACCTGGGACTGGACGACAGAAGATAGATCACTCAGTAATTGCCCAGTTCTGTTCATTCCCTTTGAAGCATCTGGCACTGGCCACTGTCAAAGACAGGTTACTGGACTAGATGGACCATTGGTCTGATGCAGTATGGCCAGTCTTATGTTCTTATGAGCAAACTCATGTCTCACTGATGATGGATGAGCTCCAATATGGTGTATTGGAGAAGAGGATGTCAGCTGTTTGTTAGCTACTGAAGCACCTCCCATAAACTGCTCTCAGAAATATTTCGCTTGTCTAATAGAAGGCTGTTTGCCACCTTTTGTAAACTGCAGGAAAGCACAGTAATTACAACACTATGAAGAGACATGGGGGAGTAATGGTACAAGCATGTTAGCCTCAATATCTCATTGACACTGGCATTGCTGGAACTGGCAGAGAGACTCACAAACAAACAATAGTACAGGTCTGTTTCAGTACAGAAAAAAAACCACTATGTTCCAATTTCTAATCTGAATCAATAAATTACTTATGCTAACAAACAAAAATGCCAAGGGCTGAAGCTATTTTAGCTGATCTTAGTCTAAGATAATCTTTTGACTTTATTTTTTCCTACACAGGAAAAAAATAAAAAGTAGGGCTGTCAAGCGATTAAAAAAATTAATCACGATTAACGCACTGTTAAACAATTGTATGTAAGAGACAAGTATGACTGCTCAGAGCTCCAGGATGAAACTGCAGAAAAACCTGAGTGTCTCTGGATTAAGTTTAGAAGTGTGAGCAACAAGGGTGATGTCGTGGTGGGAGTCTGTTATAGACAACCAGACCAGGGGAATGAGGTGGACGTGGCTTTCTTCCGGCAACTAGCAGAAGTTACTAGATCGCAGGCCCTGGTTCTCATGGGAGACTTTAATCACCCTGATATCTGCTGGGAGAGCAATACAGTGATGCATAGACAATCCAGGAAGTTTTTGGAAAGTGTAGGGGACAATTTCCTGGTGCAAGTGCTGGAGGAACCAACTAGGGGCAGAGCTCTTCTAGACCTGCTGCTCACAAATCAGGAAGAATTAGTAGGGGAAGCAAAAGTGGATAGGAACCTGGGCGGCAGTGACCATGAGATGGTCGAGTTCAGGATCCTGACACAAGGAAGAAAGGAGAGCAGCAGAATACGAACCCTGGACTTCAGAAAAGCAGACTGACTCCCTCAGGGAACTGATGGGCAGGATCCCCTGGGAGAATAACATGAGGGGCAAAGGAGTCCAGGAAAGCTGGCTGTATTTTAAAGAATCCTTATTGAGGTGGCACGAAAAAAACATTCCGATGTGTAGAAAGAATAGTAAATATGGCAGGCGACCAGCTTGGCTTAACAGTGAAATCCTTGCTAATCTTAAACACAAAAAAGAAGCTTACAAGAAGGGGAAGATTGGACAAATGACCAGGGAGGAGTATAAAAATATTTCTCAGGCATGCAGGAGTGAAATCAGGAAGGCCAACTCACACTTGGAGTTGCAGCTAGCAAGAGATGTTAAGAGTAACAAGAAGGGTTTCTTCAGGTATGTTAGCAACAAGAAGAAAGTCAAGGAAAGTGTGGGCCCCTTACTGAATGAGAGAGGCAACCTAGTGACAGAGGATGTGGAAAAAGCTAATGTACTCAATGGTTTTTTTGCCTCTGTCTTCCCAAACAAGATCAGCTCCCAGACTGCTGCATTGGGCAGCAAGCATGGGGAGGTGACCAGCCCTCTGTGGAGAAAGAAGCGGTTCAAGACTATTTAGAAAAACTGGACGAGCACAAGTCCATGGGGCTGGATGCGCTGCATCCGAGGGTGCTAAAGGAGTTGGCGGATGTGATTGTAGAGCCATTGGCCATTATATTTGAAAACTCATGGCGATCGGGAGAGGTCCCGGATGACTGGAAAAAGGCTAATGTAGTGCCCATCTTTAAAAAAGGGAAGGAGAAGGATCCGGGGAACTACAGGCCAGTCAGCCTCACCTCAGCCCCTGGAAAAATCATGGAGTAAGTCCTCAAGGAATCAATTCTGAAGCGCTTAGAGGAGAAGAAAGTGATCAGGAATAGTCAGCATGGATTCACCAAGGGCAAGTCATGCCTGACTAACCTAATTGCCTTCTATGAGGAGATAACTGGGTCTGTGGATGAGGGGAAAGCAGTGGATGTGTTATTCCTTGACTTTAGCAAAGCTTTTGATACGGTCTCCCACAGTATTCTTGCCAGCAAGTTAAATAAGTATGGGCTGGATGGATGGACTATAAGGTGGATAGAAAGCTGGCTAGATCGTCAGGCTCAACGGGTAGTGATCAACGGCTCTATGTCTAGTTGGTAGCCGGTTTCAAGCGGAGTGCCCCAAGGGTCGGTCCTGGGGCTGGTTTTGTTCAATATCTTCATTAATGATCTGGACGATGGCGTGGACTGCACTCTCAGCAAGTTTGCAGATGACACTAAACTGGGAGGAGTGGTAGATACGCTGAAGGGTAGGGATAGGATACAGAAGGACCTAGACAAATTAGAGGATTGGGCCAAAAGAAACCTGATGAGGTTCAACAAGGACAAGTGCAGAGTCCTGCATTTAGGACGGAAGAATCCCATGCACAGTTACAGACTAGGGACCAAATGGCTAGGAAGCAGTTCTGCAGAAAAGGACCTAGGGGTTACAGTGGACGAGAAGCTGGATATGAGTCAACAGTGTGCCCTTGTTGCCAAGAAGGCGAACGGCATTTTGGGCTGTATAAGTAGGGGCATTGCCAGCAGATCGAGGGACGTGATCATTCCCCTCTATTCGGCATTGGTGAGGCCTCATCTGGAGTACTGTGTCCAGTTTTGGGCCCCACACTACAAGAAGGATGTGGAAAAATTGGAGAGAGTCCAGTAGAGGGCAACAAAAATGATTAGGGGGCTGAAGCACATGACTTATGAGGAGAGGCTGAGGGAACTGGGATTGTTTAGTCTGCAGAAGAGAAGAATGAGGGGGGATTTGATAGCAGCCTTCAACTACCTGAAGGGGGTTCCAAAGAGGATGGATCTAGACTGTTCTCAATGATACCTGATGACAGAACAAGGAGTAATGGTCTCAAGTTGCAGTGGGGGAGGTTTAGGTTGGATATTAGGAAAAACTTTTTCACTAGGAGGGTGGTGAAGCACTGGAATGGGTTACCTAGGGAGGTGGTGGAATCTCCTTCCTTAGAGGTTTTTATGGTCAGGCTTGACAAAGCCCTGGCTGGGATGATTTAGTTGGGAATTGGTCCTGCTTTGAGCAGGGGGTTGGACTAGATGACCTCCTGAGGTCTCTTCCAACCCTGATATTCTATGATTCTATGAATAATAGAATACCATTTAAGTATTTTTGGATGTTTTCTACATTTTCAAATATATTGATTTCAATTACAACAGAATACAAAGTGTACAGTGCTCACTTTATATTTATTTTTTATTACAAATATTTGCACTGTAAAAAAACAAAAATTGTATTTTTCAATTCACCTACTACAAGTAGTGTAGTGCAATCTCATTATCATGAAAGTTGAATTTACAAATGTAGAATTATATAGAAAAAAAATTGGATTCAGAAATAAAACACTGTAAAATTTTAGAGCCTGCAAGTCCATTCAGTCCTACTTCTTGTTCAGCCAATCACTCAGACAAACAAATTTGTTTATATTTGCAGGAGATAATACTGCCCGCTTCTTGTTTACAATGTCACCTGAAAGTGTGAACAGGCATTCTCATGGCACTGTTGTAGCTGGTGTCACACGATATTCACGTGCCAGATGCGCTAAAGATTCATATGTCCCTTCATGATTCAAATGCCATTCCAGGGGACATTCATTCATGCTAATGAGGGGTTCTGCTTGATAACAATCCAAAGCAGTGCGGATCAACGCATGTTCATTTTCATTATCTGAGTCAGATGCCACCAGCAGAAGGTTGATTTTCTTTTTTGGTGGTTTGGGTTCTGTAGTTTTCGCATTGGAGCGTTGCTCTCTTAAGACTTCTGAATGCATGCTCCACACCTCATCCCTCTCACATTTTGGAAGGCACTTCAGATTCTTAAACCTTGGGTCAAGTGCTGTAGTTATGTTTAGAAATCTCACATTGGTACCTTCTTTGCATTTTGTGAAATCTGCAGTGAAAGTGTTCTTAAAATGAACAACATGTGCTGGGTCATCATCCGAGACTGCTAGAACATGAAATATATGGCAGAACGCGGGTAAAACAGAACAAGAGACATACAATTCTCCCCCCAGGAGTTCAGTCACAAATTTAATTAACACACTATTTTTTTAATGAGCGTCATTAGCATGGAAGCATGTCCTCTGGAATGGTGGCTGAAGCATGAAGGGGCATACAAAGGTTTAGCATATCTGGCATGTAAATACCTACAAAAGTGCCATGCAAATGCCTATTTTCACTTTCTGGTGCATTGTAAATAAGAAGAGGGCAGCATTATCTCCTGTAAATGTAAACAAACTTGTTTGTCTTAGCGATTGGCTGAACAAGAAGTAGGACTGAGTGGACTGGTAGGCTCTGAAATTTTACATTGTTTTGTTTTAGAGTGCAGTTATGTAACAACAACAAAAATCTACATTTGTAAATTGCACTTTCACCACAAAGAGATTACACTACATTACTTGTATGAGGTGAATTGAAAAATATTTTTATCATTTTTACAGTGCAAATATTTATAATAAAAATAATATACACTTTGATTTCAATTACAACACAGAATATATATGAAAATGTAGAAAAACATCAAAATATTTAATATATTTCAATTGGTATTCTATTGTTTAACAATGCAATTAAAACTGCGATCAATCGCGATTAATTTTTTTGAGTTAACTGTGATTAATTGAGAGCCCTAATAAAAACCTTTACCCTGCAAAGGATTTCTCAAAAGAGCTGGATGAGGGTAATGTTTTTCATATCAGATTTAAATAAAACATTTTGTTCCCTAAGAAATTTATCATACAAAAAATAGCTAAAATAAATGGTCTTTGTTGAGTCTCCTTCCCTCTCACTTCTTCCAGAGATGTGGGATCTTTAGAATTCCTTGAGAATTTCTGTCCTTTCTTTCTTACTCTTGCCATTATACCTACATTTTCCTGGAAACGTTTACACACTCGGCTGCTATTAACAGTTTCCTAGAGAAAAATTCCATATGTAAAATGGCTGCAATGGAGGACCCAACTACTTATAATCATTGATCCATTTTTTAAATTCCTATACAAGTAGCTCTACAGACTATTCATACCCCTTGCACTTATTAAGCAATAATCAACACAAGCATCCTTACACTGCCTCAAGTACACCTCTACCCCAATATAACGTGACTCGATATAACATGAATTTGGATATAACGCGGTAAAGCAGCGCTCTGGGGGGGCAGGGCTGCGCACTCCGGCGGATCAAAGCAAGTTCGATATAACACGGTTTCATCTGTAGATTTTTTGGCTCCCAAGGACAGCGTTATATTGGGGTAGAGGTCTATAAAGACTCTTTTTAGAGTAGGTCTACACTACCCACATTACAGCGCGGCCGCGGCAGTGCTGTGACAAGGGCAATATAGACTAGAGTGACCAGATAGCAAGGGTGAAAAATCGGGATGGGGTTGAGGGGGTAATAGGAACCTATATAGGAAAAAGCTCTAAATATCAGGACTGTCCCTATACAATCTGGACATCTGGTCACCCTAGTATAGACACGCTTTATCGCCGGGGGAGAGCTCTCACGGCGATAAAAACCCCCCACCCCTAACGAGCAGTGGTATCTTTATCGCTAAAGGGGGGTATTTTTTCACACCCCTGAACGACAAAAGTTTTAGCGCTGAAAGTGGCAGTGTAGATACAGCCTAAGCCTAACAACTGACGCAAGCCTACACTGCCAAGCTGTAGAAACATTTTGGGAAACAGTCACTCTCTTCACTAACAATGCTTTGTCACTGGATTCCCGCAGCTAAATGAGCAATTGGATTTTTTGCTCATTTCAGAGATTAATAAATCATGTGGCTGTCATTCCAATCAATTTATACAACTGCTAAGAAATACATAATAATGCACAGAACTTCATATAAATTGTCTAAGTTTATGGTTATGATTTGAAATGACTAATGATTCTTACTTTGAGAAATAAGATTACATATCTAGCAACAAACAGAAATAGTTTTTTTTGCAACTTGGAATATACTAGAGGTCTTCCTTCCCTAGTTTCAGACATCTGTTAGTTATCTTAGAGAGGAGTTTGCCTTCAACATTGATAAACATGTAGAAACAAAAATCTTAAAACCACTCAAACTCGCGGAGCAAATCAACGAGACATTACAGATTTTATGCAACTTCAAAACAATCCCATCTTGCTTTGGGCTATGCTGGCAAAAATAATCTCATTGAGCTAAAACAACAGCCACATGTCCAGAGTTTAATATACTAAATTACTTTATTTCAGAATAGTTTCATAAGACAAATAATATCCCTCATGGAAAAGCCCTAGAGAACTGAATAAAGAATTATATACACTTTCTACAGAATTTTTAAGCCAACCTATTAAATACCATAGCATGGACATAATTCACTAATAAATTTTACGGTTTTAAGAATAATTTCTATGGAACTTTTTTGGCTTCATCCTGTCATATACCCACAGCATCAGTGCTACTTCCTCAGCTTGGATCAGTCTCTTGAGGGAACCCCTTCAATGTGCCAGATTCCAAGGGGTGGTACTCTTCCTTTAAGGTAGGCCACAGGGCTTCACCACCTCTTGAGACTGAACCTCTGGACTTCAGCGCTTCTGCTTCACACCGTGAGTGCTGTCCCACAAGTCCAACTGAGACAGACTCCTGGTAGAGACTTCAGGTATTAATGCACTTCAACAAGTATTTACAGGGACATTCCAGCAGCATTTTCAAAACAGTAGGGTTTATTAGTCAAGGGGAACACAGCATAGAACATCCTTAGGTTAGCATAGAAACATTAAAGTTAAAGTACAGTCCACCTGGTCATTCCAGAACAATTTACCAGCCAAACTGTAGTGAACTCCATCTCCAGGCTGTCTGGCTTTCTCTCTAACTTCCTTAATTAATTCTCTGGGGAGAGAGCCCAGACTTGTTCCAGAACCCACATTTTACTCCCCCACCACACACCTTCATGTCCTTTGATCTTGAGTTGGGTTTCTAGTCAGCTTCCCTGCTGAGAAGTGGGGAAATCCAAGAGTCATTGGTGCTTGCATTGTCTCTCTGGCCCCCATGTTGATCTGGGTGGGTTTTAACCAGTTCCTTAGCGATTCTTCATTCCACCCAGACAGGGAGGTGACACGCACACCTACATCTCTTAGTCTGCTGGGAGAGCAATCTTAATCCTTCCCACTCCCTACCCTCCACTGGGTAGCGATGCAAAATATAGGGGAAACTGAGGAAGACGTAGGCCTCATAAAAATATTACCAAAAATTACCACTTTGTCTCGCATCCATCTTAATTGCACTGGATTTTCCATAAGAAATACATAAATCTACTAATGCAAGGGTCATGGTAACATTTCATTTTCCTTTATATTAAATTTACACCCCTCAGTTGCTATTATGATTTTTCCTGTACACATGCAAACTTTCAAACTTTCATCTTGAGGGTGGTCATCAATCTACAAATGGTTAATATTTATCTAAATCTAGGCTCATTGTACTGCATAATGGACAGTATTTTACACTTCATAAGCATCATATAACATAAGCAGCAAGGTTCACTGAATTTTAAACATAGCTGCCAGAAGGTTCTCAGAATAATAGAGATGCACTTTTCCCTTTTAACATTCACAAATCTTTGTTCAGATTTGAACAAATAATGAAGAACAAAGCTGAACAAATTACCTCCAGATCTCAGGTCAATTACTGCCCTAAAATTATCAAGCCTACTTTAATTTAAAATGATTTAAGATGACACCAAAGTGAAATTTAATCCTGTTTAGTCTTCGTTTGACCTACCTTTTTATCATTCTAGGGTATACAGTAGGAGACTACAGAGTCAAATTTTCAAAGGCCAACATGCAAAATGTAAATTCAACAGTTGGGGCCTGGTTTACACTAAAAACTTATATACCAAGATAGCTAGCTCGGTCAGGGGTCTGAAAAAAAACCACATCTCCTAATGACATAGCTATGCTCACAAAAAAAACAGTGTGGATACAGCTATGCCTACAGAAGAGGTAGTTCAGGAAGGTGGCGTTCCTACACCAGCAGAAACACTCCTTCTCTTGATGTACACATGCAAACAGAGTTCTGTAAGTGCACACCAATTTCACTTGGCTTCCCTGTGACTGACTTGGTGCTGGTCTATAATAACTTATGAACATTATATATTCTATTTTTCTGACTTAAGAAGACAGTAATGTATGAATACAAGGGATGAATTCAAGCAAGGTCTGGTTGCATCTAAGCAGGAAAGAGGACAATAGCTTCAGATAGCCACCTATTTAGTCACATTTCAGGGACAATACTAAACCCATTTGCTTTGATGTTCCACCTCCGACCTCTGTAAACATAGAACTGGGAACAAGAGACAAAGGGCTCCTAAGGGGATAAAAGTGACATTCTCAAGGGAGAGAGTAAGTGGCTGTTGAGAGTCATTGATGAGAAGTGGTTCTCACAGACCACAGAAGTCATGGGAGGGAGTGAAAACAGACCCGCCTAACGCCTGGCAGGCCTCTAGAGGTACATCTACACTGTAATTAAAAACCTGTTGCTGACCCATGCCAGCTGACTCGGACTCATGCTAATGGGCTATACAATTGTGGTGTAGACGTTCGGGTGTGGTCATAGAAGCCGGGTTCAGCCCAAGCCCCGAACGTCTACACCACAGTTAAACAGCCCCTTGCCCTGAATCCAAGTCAGCTGACACAGTCCAGCAGTGTAGATATACCCAGGACTGTCCTTACCCATACGCAAACTACACAGCTGCGTAGGGCACCAGGAAATTTGGGGCACTGTATGCAGCTGCATGCTGCTCCAGCAGCCAGCCCGAACCCAGGTCGGCTGAGCCAGCCAGGAAAGCTGCCTCCACTCTCACCCCACACCCACTCCACTTCTCCATAGCCCCCGCCCCTGCTCCGCTCCTGCCCCACTTCTTCTCATCCTTGCTCCGCCTCAGCCCCACCCCCACTCCACCCCTTCCCCAAAGCCCCCGCCCCTGCTCTGCCCCTGCTCCACCTCTTCCTACCCCTGCTCCGACACAGCCCTGCCCCCACCCCACCCCTTCCCCTGAACTACATCCCAGGGGACTGAAGCAGGGGTTGGGCCCACCCTGCAACTCACAGGCAGCCAGGGGAGCAGAGCTGAGCGGGCTGGGGCCAGGTCACTCCACTTCCCACCGCCCCGTGAGTGCGGGGTCGAGCCTACCCTGCAATCACCAGGCGGCAGGAAGTGGAGCTAGGGTTACCATTCGTCCGGATTCCCCCCCCGGACACGTTCGGCTTTTTGAGCTAAAAATAGTGTCCGGAGGGAATTTGTAAATGTCCGGACTCCCCCGCGCCCTGCAGAGCACACGCAGCTAACAGGGCAGCCGGCCCCACTTACATGGGGCTCCGACAGCCAGAGAGAGCCCCTCCTCCGCTTCCCCTGCAGCAGAGATCACTCCCTCCCTCCCTGCATTCGCAGATCACCTCCGGCAGTCTGGAGCTCCTCCCCCACTCCTCTTCCACTGCTGCCCAGCGTGCCGGAACGAACGGCTCAGGCTGTTCCTGAGCAAGTTCACAGAGACATTAGGTGAAGGCCAACAACAAGGGGGCCAGGGGGTCCGAGAAGGGGCAGGGAGGGTTTGGATGGGGCAGGCGGGGGCCCTCGGGGGACAAGGAGCGGGGGGAGGGTTGGGGGCTCTGAGGGGGGTGGAAAGTGGGAGGGGCATGGGGCGGGGCTAGGGCAGGATGGGGGCGGGGCTAGGGTGGGGCTCCTCCCGTCCTCTTTTTTGCTTGCTGAAATATGGTAACCCTAGGTGTGGGTGCATATTATACTGACATAACTCCCTGTGTAAACAGTGCTATGTCGATGGGAGGACTTCTGTCAACGTATCTAGTGCCTCTCAAGGAGATGGAGTACCTACACCAATGGGAGAAGCTCTCCTGTTGGTGAAAGCAGCCTCTTTATTACACTACAGCTCTGTAAGTGTAGACAAGCCCTAAAACACTATGTGCGCGTCCACATTTCCCATAATGTAGAATATTCCATGGTGATGGAGTAAAGGAGAAAGAGTGACTCGATAGCAGCTTGGACCACAGCTCTGGGTGTCCTGTAATGTCAAAAATTATCATATCAAACCTCATTTGTTTGCACTTTGATCACTTGGAAACCCAAAGATTTCTAAAGACCCTGGATAAAATTATGGCTAAGGCTACGATTTAGTCACGGAGATCACAGCAGTCACGGATTCCGTGACTTTGCCGGACCTCCGTGACTTCTAGGGCTTCAGGAGGAGGCGGAACTGTGCGCCCCTGCCCTGCAACTGGGGCTGGCTGAAATCAGGACCCTGCAGCCCCAGTCTCATGGCTTCCTCCGGGGGCTGCAGCCGGGCCGGGGGCTACAGCCAGGACCATGTGCTCCAGCCCTTAAGCGTCCCAGGGTTGGCAGGGGCTGTGTGCCCCAGCCTGGCGGCATCCCGGGCTTGGCCGGGTCCGTGCGTCCCAGCCTGGCGGGGTGCCGGGCTTGGCGGGGTCCGTGTGCCCCAGCCCACAGCAGCCTGGGCCGTGCGCCCCAGCCCTGCGGCTTTTGCCGGAGGCTGCAGCTGGGGTCGTGCGCCCCTCTGGCAGCTTCCCAGGGCCATGCACCAACCCTGTCCCTGTGGCTGAAGCTTGGTGGGGGCTGCAGTCGGGCCAGCTCTGGAGCAAGGGCTGTGTGTCCCCCCATTGCTGCAACCCCCCCTGCGGCCACTGGAGTCGGGGCTGTGCCCCTTGCCGTGGCAGGGGGCTTGGCATGTCATTCCCCCCTGTCCCATGGGACTCCATTCCTGCCCGCTACCTAGCCCTGCCCCAGGTTATTTTTAGTAAAGTAATGAGCAAGTCACAGCTTTGTGAATTTTTGTTTATTACCCGTGACCTTTTCATGACTTTTACTAAAACTAACTGTGAAAAAAAATCTTAGCCTTAATTATGGCCAATTATGCCTTCAGATTTTGTATGATCACAAATCTACACTGCTATGAGTTAAATGTTCTGTGCCACTAACAAAGAGCACAAATATGAACACACAAACACCGGCACATCCACGCTCTGTAGTTGCTATAACTTCATCCCTGCAGTTCCACTGAATGAAAATGGTACGAAGGAAAAGTAATTGGAATCCTCAATGCAAGCACAATACCAAGTTAGCCATAGCTGGGAAAGAATAAGTCCAGCAAACAAAAGGCATTATAAACTTAGTCTTACACATTTCCAAAGATACATTTACATTTTTCAAAGCTCTCCTCCAGCTAATACATACTTAGGTAAGCAGGTGTAATGGGCCCAATGTTCATTGAAGAATCCCCATGTCCTCAAAGTGAACATTCTAAACAGAGCCCTTTGGGAAGCTAGAAGCACATAAAAATGAAGCAAATGTACTCTGAATTTTCATACTTGCAGGCCTAGTTGATTTGGGCCTACCTGATGTAGGCAGTAATGTGCTATATCGCCACAGGGCCTTTCTTACTAAAGGATCCCCCAAAGTGCCTCATAATTAATGAAAACAAGACTTTATTTAAAATCAGAGACCTATCAAAACCAACCTTCTTTTTTCCTACCCATGGCAATTGCTTTCTTTTTTTTTTTTTGGTTCCTTGCAATAGACTAAAGGAAAATGGTTATGCACTTACCGCAATAGGTATAAATGAGTTTTGAATCAATAAAGCGAACTTTGAGGTTGTGTAGAACAGCAGGTTCATGGAGATAACTGAGTGCTGTGAGATCATTTTCACCAACAAGTATGTCAGGGTTTCGTAAGGGAGGCAGTTCCTTGGTCTTAGGATCAAGGCAATATTCTAATTCCTGAAAATTAAATATACACATATTACATGAAAAGAAGTATTTTGAAATGTTCCATCTTTGGCTTATCCGTTCACTCGGTCTCACCAACCATTTTCCTTTCATAATCATTCCCTGAATAAGTTTAACTTGTCTTGTGCATTCCTATGTGCTGCTTTCTGCTTGTAATGCTTCCTCCAGTAACTTAACTGAAAATATCAAACTAGGATTTCTTACACAGAGTAGGACCTTAAAGGTTAATTTTTTTAAATAAAATCCTTTACCTTGTTGCTAACACCAATTTAGATTCAACCAAAACTACATTAAGTTTAAAAATCCAATTTAGTTTTTAATAATTTATGCTGTTTATTTTTTTCCCTTTCAAGCAGACTGGACTAAGAAAATAGTTTACTTTGCTTCAGTCAGACTATCTTGTTGTCATGCAGTTATACAATGTGAGAATGCTGGGACAGCAATGCTAAGAAGAATATTTAAATCCAATTTTTTTTTAAATATATACAAACACAAAGTTCTCTCTATATACAAAGAGACACACATACTATAACTCTAACAGTACACTAACCTTCCTGACAATGACACCTTTTTCCAATGCAGTTTGATTTTATTGACATATGCAACCCTATTCTGCAAGTGTGACGTACATGTGAGCAGCACCTTCAGAAAGAGCATGTGGAAATTTCTGAGTCCTTCCAGATTGGGAAGGTAGTTTTCATCTATATTGTTATATGAAAGTCTTGAAGGATCATTAGATACAATTCTACCTGTGTATTCTGTTAATGTTATTTAACTACTGTAGGCATCTTCATGCAAGCAAGATCTATATTGTTTTGTGCAGGGAAGTAGGGAAGACAAATTAAAACAAAATTTCAGTAGATGTTCAGTGTCTAAGAGCAGACCTTACTACTAGTGTATTGGCCACTGTATCTTAGATGAAACATCCCTCTTCAATACATTTAAATTTCTTTAACAAAAATAATCTGATGCTTCATAGAAAGATACGAGCTTCTAAAAATCATCATTTCTATATACAGAATGTTTCCTCTCTTCTTGTGATAGCATCTCCACAGCAGCTAACTGGGATGTCAAACAAGATGATGACTTCAATTACAGAATTAGCAGAAGATAATGATACAATAAAAATATGAGGGAAAGATAGGAAAGGTGGAGGGTAAGAAAATCAAGTGA
The DNA here is from genome assembly GCF_013100865.1 of Trachemys scripta elegans. NCBI lineage: Eukaryota > Metazoa > Chordata > Testudines > Emydidae > Trachemys > Trachemys scripta. The sequence goes on along the minus strand of NC_048307.1, from coordinate 62,821,648 downwards.
GAATAAATGTTGTGCATTTCAATTATATAATTCCTGTCATGTACAAGGCCTCAAAGACTATGAGCCCAAATGACTGCACATATGTTAATATGGCCTCATTTTGAAAAATTGACCTTTCATACTAGTATACAAAGGCCTGCAGCCACTATCAAGGGCTATAGGCCTAACGACAACATGTAACCTTACCTTTCCCTCTTCGAGTCGAAGCTGGATGACTTTATCTCCTTGTTTATAATCTTTGAGAAGTTCTGCTGACTTCCAGACTTCCTCTGGATCAGGGATCCAAACCCTGGCATACTGCAATACAAAATCAACAAGCAAAAGATCAGTGATTACACATGATTTATAGTGAAATTAACACACACAGCACCAAAAGCCTTATTCCTATATATTTGGACAACATCTGAACCTTCAAGTAATGGCTATCACCATAAATTAAAATGTTTATCATTAATATAATGGCTGTTCTAATCTACTGAGAAAGACATACATACAAAGTGAATTTTATTTCCTATTCACAAAAGGACATCAAAGCCTTCATTTCCAATAAAAAATAGCTTCAGCAAGATATAAGCTCCATTCTGAAAGTCCAGACAAGATAAATGTTTTTAACAACCAAAAATTTATTTTCTAACAGACTTAATTCAAACAATTTGTGACTTACACAATTCCAGCAAGTACTGTATGCAACTAGGAATAAGACTAGAATATAGCAAAGTTGTACTATTTGTAAAATGCTCATCTGTATCTCTGTGATAAATTCTAGCTGAGTAACATAAGTTACAGTTTTAAAAGCCACTACCCATTTTCCTTTGTTGTTACCTCATTTGTCAGCTGATTTAAAACAGGTTATCTCAAAAGTATTAAAAGAATGCTCTCCAAAAGCTGGTAAAAAGCAGTTTTCACACAGTGGAGAGGAAAAATCTAGAATTCGACTAATGACTACATTCCTCTAAACAAGAATGAATGGACTTTAATCTGTCAATATTCTGTCTTTCAGACTTCAAAAATACTGCAATGTGTCCCAAACTTGACAGTTTTTCTCCTGCTCCTGTAGAAGGGATCAAAATCAGGTATGAGCCACACAATGACTATTCCCTGCAAGTGTGCATTAGTGACGGGACAATTCCAACTATAGCATTTAATTAGTATCACTAAATGTGTAAATAAGCTGCAATTTTTTTAAATAATTAAGCTTCTGGTTTATCCAGTTCTAACTGACAATTAATTGTATCAGTGATTCTCAGGGTTTATACTTAGATTTGGATCATACATGCTTCCCCATCAGGTCAGACCATTCCCGTTTCTTAGATCCAATACTGCACAACATGAAATGGCTCAGAGGATAACACACACCACAACTTATAATGCACCTTGTTCAGTAGTGTACTTGATAGAAAGAGCCTTCCTAGCAGGAGGTTTGGTTACCCATACTATCTTTTTCAAAGGCTTTAAAGCCAGAAGGCACCATTATGATCATCTAAGTCTGGCCTCCTGCAGGACACAAGACAAATAATTTCACTCAGTAATTCTTGCAGCAAGCCCATACCTTGCGGTTGAGCTAGAGCCTATTTTTAGAAAGACATCCAATCTTGATTTTAAAACTTCAAGGAATGGAGAATCAACCACATCCCTTGGTAAATTGTTCCACTGAGACAACAGTGGTCAGCATGATAGAAAGTGGTCTGATTCTTTGTTCCTAGGTGTATGACCTTGCATTTAGATTGTATTAAAATGTATGTTGTTTAAAGGAGCCTAGCTTATAAGCAATCCTGAACACTCTATAGCACTGAGTTTGTCCCTACAATTAAGGCTATAAATTTGTCATGGAAGTCACGGATTCTGTGACTTTTCGTGACCTTTATGACTTCTGCAGCAGCCGGTGTGCATGGCTCAGGGGTACCCCAGGCAGCTCCTGCACCAGTCACACCAGCGGCTGCTGGGGCAGTGTTGGGCCACCTACCCTCCCCCCGCAGCAGAGTTTGGGTGTGGAAGGGGGCAGGGGGTTTGGGCAGGAAACAGGGTGAGGCAGGCTCTAGGCGGCGCTTACCTGGGGGGCTCCCCAGATGCGGCGACATCTCCCTCGCTCACTCCTAGGTGGAGATGTGGCCAGGCAACTCTGCGTGTTGCCTTCACCTGCAGGCACTGCCCCCGGAGCTCCCATTGGCCACAGTTCCTGGCCAATGGGAGCTGCAAAGCCAGCACTCTGGGCGGAGGCAGCACTCAGAGCTGTCCGGCCATGCCTCCTCCTAGGAGCTGAGCAAGGGGGATGTCACTGCTTCCAGAGAGCCCCCCAGGTAAGTGCCACCCAGAGCCTGCCTCACCACGTTCCCTCCCACATCCAAACTCTACTGCTGCTGAACGGGGCGGGGAGGCGCAGAGCCAGGTAGGGAGCTTGCCGGTTCTGCCAACCCCCTCCCCCCAGCACCAGCGGGGGTTCCAGGCCGTGTGCCGCCACCCATGCCCCACCAACACCAGCTAGGGTCCCGGGCCGCCCTCCCGCTGCACCCACGACGCCCCCAGGCAGACCCTGCCCAAGTTTTAGTCAGGGTTTCTCAAACAGGGGTCGCCGCTTGTGTAGGGAAAGCGCCTGGCGGGCCGGGCCGGTTTGTTTACCTGCCCCGTCCGCAGGTCCGGCCGATCGCGGCCGCGGATCGCTGCTCCGGGCCAATGGGAGCTGCTGGAAGTGGCGGCCCGTAAGTCCCTCGGCCCGCGCTGCTTCCAGCAGCTCCCATTGGCCCGGAGCAGCGATCCACGGCCAGTGGGAGCCGCGATCGGCCGGACCTGTGGACGGGGCAGGTAAACAAATCGGCCCGGCCCAGCCCGCCAGGCGCTTTCCCTACACAAGCGGCGACCCCTGTTTGAGANGGCCGCCACTTCCAGCAGCTCCCATTGGCCCGGAGCAGCGATCCGCGGCCGCGATCGGCCGGACCTGCGGACGGGGCAGGTAAACAAACCGGCCCGGCCCGCCAGGCGCTTTCCCTACACAAGCGGCGACCCCTGTTTGAGAAACCCTGGTATATAGTAAAAGTCATAGACAGGTCATGGGCTGTGAATTTTTGTTTACTGCCCGTGACTTTTACTAAAAATACCCGTGACTAAAACGTAGCCTTACCTATAATCAATTAATACTCCACCAATGTCTGTATCATCTGCAAATTTTCATCAGCAATGACTACATTTCCCCCCAAACATTGATAAATATATCAGAACTTGTCCAACAACTGTCCCTGATGGACCCTACTAGAAACTCCCCCACTCCCTACTGAATGATGACTCCCCCTTTATAAAATACTTTGAGATCAACTGTTAGTCAGTTGTTAGACCATTTAATGCATGCTACAATGATTTTGTATTCTGCTCTTTTTTTAATCAGAATGTCATGCAGGATTCAGTCAAAGGCCTTACCGAAGGCAAATTATATTATGTCAGCACAATTACCATTATATAGAACTGGCCAGAACCTAGAATTTCCATTGTGCTGGAAATTCTAAAATTAAAAAAACCAAAAAGCTGTTATGACACAGACCAAAAATAGGAATTTCAAAATGTCCTGCAGAATAAAATTCTGATATTTCAGAAAAACTGAAATGCTTCATTTAATTTCCTTTTGATAAGGCTGAAATAGTTTTGTTCCTATCTATAGGGCAAACTGATTTTTATTAATGCAACTTTTGTAATATTACAATTTATAATAAAATAATGTAAAAGTCAAAATGATTTTACTTTTATAAAATATATTATGTGTCAGCAGGGCAGCCTATCTGGCCAGGCAGCTAGTGAGTCTGCCCTATGGGCATTTTGATCCCGTCAAATCCACATTTTTCCGATGGAAAACTGTTCTGTTTGAAAATTTTAAACCGGTTCTATTTTCAATCAAACAAACCTGTGATCTCATCAAAAAAGAATCCCAAATTTGAGGAGACCTATTTTCCATAAAATCACAATGTATGCAGCCACATCAACTATTGTGAAAATACATTATTCTGAACAGGAGATGAAAAATCTGAAGAAAGCATCCCCCACATTTAAATTGCTTACTAGTTGAACCATTCCTGAAATAGCTGTGTCTGACTAATCAGAAAAGTGCAAAATATACAAAAACAAAAGATTTAGTTGGTAACGGGATTGTGACAACCAATTGGATCAGATTTCTGTACTAGTTTCTAATGGTTAAGCGGTATATCGCCTCATTATAATAAAGGTGTTCACAATAACTACTGCACCTTTTAGTGTACATGAGTACACAGTGACTTTCAGTGGAAATTAAGTGCCTGTCATTTATACCTTTGAAAATCTCCCCCTAGATCAGGTGCAGCAACATTTTGCTCCACCAGAGGCTATACTGGCAATTTGCCAGAAGCATAAGGGCTGCACCACACACTTGGCATAAAATAGAGCAGATTTCACCTATTTGTTCTTAATAATTGGGAGGCATGATCTCTGAATCAATTCATAGTGCTGCATGCTAAGAAAAGTAGTTTCCACAGGCCACACCTGTATATTAAAGATGATGCCTGGTTCAGGGGCAAGAGGTCCCAGGGGCACCCCCTCTGCACGAGGCTGAAGAAGTGCCACTTCAAAAGTTAGTCAAATCAGGAGATATTGAGCCCTTTAGATGAGCCTTCCAGTGCAATCTTCCTATTCTATCCCATGGGTGGAATACTGCAGCTCATACAGGACACTTTCTTTGACCTGGTGAGAGGCAAACATCACCTGAATAAATATTTAATCTGGGAAAGGGAGTGGTTTACTAAAGAGTTACTTGCCCACATTCCAAAGTCAGATGATGGAACTCTTAGTCAATGTAAGACTGATCTCGGAGCAGGCATGTGCCAATTTTTTTCCATTCAGATTAAATAAAAATATGAAGCCTATTAACTTTTCTTCAGTATTTATCTACTGTAGGAATACATTTTCTGCATTTAAAAACACCTTCCATTTAGATAACGGAGAAAAAAGTGGGGTTAATTTCTAAGAAAAAGCTTGATCAGCAGTAGGTTTAAAACAGACAGTCCTTACGGTACACTGCATCATAGCAATCTTCTTTGATCTATAGCCCAATGTGGTTTAACTAGGTTAAAAGCTGGAAGGATTTAACTGACATTTCCAGATTGTTGGAGTCTGTCTTTGGAGATCTGTTGGAAATTGCATGTGTTTATGGAGGGGAAATTATCCATTTATTTTAAACATTGTTTTGATATGGTTAGGTAGTGTGCAGGCCCACAACATTGGCTCTAGTGGTTGGCATGTGGGGAAGCTTTACAAAAGTATTAATAAAAATGTTTTCAATTTGTTTTTATAAGTTTGAGGATAGATGTTTTGATGTTTGGATTTAAACATTTAATCATTTAAACGTTCATACATACAGAAGAGACAGACTACACCTCTACTCCGATATAACACGACCCAATAGAACACAAATTCGGATATAATGCGGTAAAGCAGCGTCCTAGGGGGCGGGGCTGCGCACTCCAGTGGATCAAAGCAAGTTCGATATAACGCGGTTTCACCTATAACGCAGTAAGATTTTTTGGCTCCCGAGGACAGCGTTATATCGGGGTAGAGGTGTATATAGGGGAAAACAGCAGAGCTTCACTGAGGAAAGCATTTATAATATTACTTAGCAAGAAAAGTGCTATAGGCTTGCTTCACTCTAGGCTACGTGGAGAAGAGTTTTCTGATGCAGACAAGGTGTTACAGTCTTAATTCCGTGTTAATAAAATGGCACGGAGTTCTCTGTAATAAGCTTCTGATGCTGAGAGTCAGCCTCTAAATACACAATTCTGAGCCAATATGAAATTGGCACCTTTAATCTATTCAAAAGAAACTGTTTGGCATGGGGAAAGAGACAGCAGAACATAAATCACCATGGAAACTGGGTTGCCCATGCCAGCTGCGTCTTCCACATGAGATAACCTCAAGGATATTAAAGTCTGGCTAACAGAATAATACTGTAGCTTTCTAGTCTATGGTTTGATCATCAGGGTTTATACTAAAAGCCTTGCCACAGAAAATACCTTGGTAAAAGAAGCAGGGGAGAACGAGAGATGTCCCTACTTATAAATATCAAATAATTTCATAATATTTCAACTTTATCAAATTAGCAGAACTGTTTTGCTAACTGATTTCCAGGGCATTCTTTATGGTAAACAGCACCATTTTATATTAAACCCTCGTGATCATCCTTGATTTTGATAGGGTCCAATCCTACAGCAGACCACACAAAATGATCACCGACTTAAATAGGTGCTGTGTTACAGAATCAGGACACCCTCGTGTTCTCTCTGCCAATCAGTGTCTTAGTTCTGTGTCCTTTATCATTTCTCTTAATCATCCTTTTAAAATTTCTAAGGTATAAAATGGACCAATGAGTAACTGAGCTACAGTAGCTTTGAGAAATATATTGATGGCTACACCATGTGATTTGCCTTCCAGTATTAATAAATTATGCCAGACAGTGTGCATGCCCTGATTTTCCAATGGAAACATCAGGCCCTGTAGAAAGTTGACTGAATAATACTAAGCAATTTTTATATCTTCAAAGCCCTTCACAGACACTGCAAGGATTTTTCAGAATTTGATAAACATACAGTCTTGTAAGTGAAACAATGGAATTACCTTTTTATAATTAATAGTATGTTTGATGGAAACAGCATTACTTATTCCATAGAGACTGCCATCATCCTTGTGAAGAGAGAATCTCTTTCTTATTGGTTTCAACTGAAAATGTGTTCCCCCAAGTTTTAACCTAATGCTATTTCACAAGGTCTGAACTCTAATTCAACAGAAAATAAGTTTAATGCAGACAATCAGCAGTAGGTGTATGTGTGTCACTATCCAGCTCAAAGAGCTAGGGAGATGTAAGACTTTGACAGCACTGTATAAAGTCAGTGGTAAAAGCTTCATCAATATAAGATTGGATAATAAAGCTTTAGAGTAATTGACTTTTATATTATCTTTCTCTCAGGGTACCAGCAATATCGAGGCTAGAGTAATAGAAACCACTGAACTAGTCAGATCTGTGCCAAGGCAACAACTTGTTTAAAGACAAGGGTGGAAAGAGAGGAAGATTTCCAAGATGTCCTAGTAGTGGAAAGAGGCCAAGAGGTAGGTCATAACCCTGACAGTGATGATACTCAACCAAGGAAGCCATCTCAAGTTCTTCATTATTAAAGTAAGTCTTGGAGACTAAAGCTAGTCAGAGAAAAAGGGAATGACGACGGTAGCTGGTCTGCATACACTGTCCCAACAGTTCAGGGTGGATCTGCTCCATTAGAATGAAGTCCCCAGTAAGATAACAATACTTGAAAGCTTAATATGCATAACATACCCAGTATACTTTTAATTATTACTAATTCCTTGTTATTGGTGGCACCAACAATGTGCTAGATGCTGTATGGACACAAACAGAATACATGGTCCCTGTCCTACAATGCTTCACACCATTCTTCAACTAAAGATGCTGTTAGGAAAGAAGCAAACTTCACTTAAGTCCAACCACTTTCACCTGTGTATGGGGATCAACCTGGATACAATTTTCTCTAAATTAGTCTAAAGAAAGAGCAGAAAACACCAGAAAGGGACATACCTAAAGTATCTTCTGGAGAGTCAATAGAGAACAATGTTTCCAGTAACAGTTGAGGATCTTGTACAAGGGGGATAGTTTTGTTGTAACATCTGGGATCTTTTCTTCTTAAAAATGCAAATCTTGTTAGTCTCACCAAAGATCGAACAACAATTTGTGACATCACTAACTCACTTATCTAGAAATGGCAGCAGATGGCCAACTCCTCAAACATGAGAATCACTCTGCTGCTTCTTTCCCCCCCTCTGTTCTGTATCTGGCTAGTATGCCTAGTTGTCTAGACAGTAGGTCTCAAGTAATTCTTTAAACCTTGGGACAAGCTGATCTGAAGAGCCAAGTCCTTCTACATCCTTCCATTACTTGCACACAAATGCTTAAAATTAAAAATCAAACCCAACCTGCAAGTCTTTGCTGGCCCTTTGGAGGGGAACACACTTCTCCAACAAGTTATAGGGGACATGAAATCCCAGATTAGAGATAGAATTAAAATTAAACAGAGAATTGAACTAAGGGGCAATTGGACTTTAGTGGAGTTGTGCCTGCTTATGCTATCAGTGAATTTGGTCCTTAATCTCTCTGAAACATTAACATTAATAAAGTTTGTCATAACAGAAAGGGAAGGGTAACAGCCCTCCTGTGTACAATACTATAATCCTTCCAGGCCAGAACCCTTTTACCTGTAAAGGGTTAAGAAGTTCGGGTAACCTGGCTGACACCTGACCCAAAGGACCAATAAGGGGACAAGATACTTTCAAATCTTGGTGGGGGGAAGGCTTTTGTTTGTGCTCTTTGTTTTGGGGGTTGTTCGCTCTTGGGATTAAGAGGGACCAAACATCAATCCATACTCTCCAAATCTTTCTGAACAAGTCTCTCATATTTCAAACTTGTAAGTAACAGCCAGGCACGGCGTGTTAGGTTTATCTTTGTTTTCTCAACTTGTAAATGTTCCTTTTGCTACAGTGTTTATCTCTGTTTGCTGTAGTTTTGAACTTAAGGCTAGAGGGGGTTCCTCTGGGCTCTTTGAATCTGATTACCCTGTAAAGTTATTTTCCATCCTGATTTTACAGAGATGATTTTTACCTTTTCTTTAATTAAAAGCCTTCTTTTTAAGAACCTGATTGATTTTTCCTTGTTTTAAGATCCAAGATCTGGACTCACCAGGAACTGGTGGGGGAAAGGAGGAGGGATGGTTAAGTTCTCCTTGTGTTAAGATCCAAGGGGTTGGATCTGGACTCACCAGGAACTGGTGGGGGAAAGGAGGAGGGATGGTTAAATTCTCCTTGTGTTAAGATCCAAGGGTTTGGATCGGTGTTCACCAGGAAATTGGTGAAGAAGTCTCTCAAGGCTATCCAGGAAGGGAATTAGCACTTGGGAGTGGTGGCAGCAAAACCAGATCTAAGCTGGTAGTTAAGCTTAGAAGTTTTCATGTAGGTCCCCCATATCTGTACCCTAAAGTTCAGAGTGGGGAAGGAACCTTGACAAAGTTCAACACGAATTTCTAAATCACTAGGTGTCATAACTATAAAGGGAAGGGTAACAGCTGTCCTGTGTACAGTACTATAAAATCCCTCCTGGCCAGAGACTCCAAAATCCTTTTCCCTGTAAAGGGTTAAGAAGCTCAGGTAACCTGGCTGGCATCTGACCTAAAGGACCAATAAGGGGACAAGATACTTTCAAATCTTGGAGCGGGGGGAAGGCTTTTGTTTGTGCTCTTTGTTTTGGGTGTGCGTTCGCTCTCGGGACTGAGAGGGACCAGACATCAAACCAGGTTCTCCACATCTTTCTAAACAAGTCTCTCCTATTTCAAACTTGTAAGTAAATAGCCAGGCAAGGCGTGTTAGTTTTCCTTTGTTTTCTCAACTTGTAAATGTACCTTTTACTAGAGTATTTATCTCTGTTTGCTGTACTTTGAACCTAAGACTAAAGGGGAGTCCTCTGAGCTCTTTAAGTTTGATTATCCTGTAAAGTTATTTTCCATCCTGATTTTACAGAGATGATTTTTACCTTTTTCTTTAATTAAAAGCCTTCTTTTTAAGAACCTGATTGATTTTTCCTTGTTTTAGATCCAAGGGGGTTGGATCTATATTCACCAGAAATTGGTGGGATGAAGGAGGGGGAATGGTTAATTTCTCCTTGTTTTAGATCCCAGGGGGGTTGGAACTGTATTCACCAGGAGTTGGTGGGAGGAAGGAGGGGAATGGTTAATTTCTCCTTGTTTTAAGATCCAAGGGGTTTGGATCTGTATTCACCAGGGAATTGGTGAAAGGTTTCTCAAGGCTTCCCAGGGAGGGAATGGTGGCAGCGGGACTAGAGCTAAGCTGGTAGTTAAGCTTAGAAATTTTCATGCAGGCCCCTACATTTGTACCCTAAAGTTCAAAGTGGGGATACAGCCTTGACACTAGGGAAAAGTGTTGAAATGGAAAATTGCAAGAGGATGACCACACAGGTTTAACTATACTGTACTGTCACCCTTCACTAACTCCTTAGTATTTGCTTTACTTCCCAGAGGGATACCTAGTTAATATTTTTTTAGTCCTTTTAAAGTATGTTGTAGGCTCTAAACTGCTGCAATTTTGCTCATTCTAATGGACCACTGGCAAACACACACATGTACACACAGAAAGACGGAACTACAGAAATTACCTAGACAACAAGTTCCAATGATGCATTGTTGCATGGTTTAAACAGGGTCTTTACCCAAAACACATGCAGCCTATGATAAGAACAACTAAAACCATTCAAATTAAATACCTTTAGATGGAGCCCTGGTAACCCAAACAGTGTTTTACTAGCCAATGTTTTTGAATGGTCGGAAATGTATCTTTAGATGCTATACCCACAGTTCATCAGTACATACGTGATGGGGAATTCCTTAGCAGCAGTTTTATTATGAATTATTGAAAGCCAAAATAGAATAAAAACCTACAGACATATCAGAAAATAAGTACAGTTCAGCTCCCACAAACCTCTAATCCTGAGAGGTGCTCTCTGAAATTTTTTATCCTCTGCCATATTCCTGGTGAAAAGAGTTGGGTGTAACTGATCGAGTTTGAAAAGCTCATCCTGTGCTGGGATCTTAAAGTGTGATTGCACTTTAGATGGCTGTTATAAAGCAGTTGGTCTTTAGTTTCTGAGAATTCACAAGTTGTAACTAAGGCCTGGTCTACACTACACGGTTAGGTCGACATAGGCTGCCTTGCGTCAACCTAGCTGTCCAAGTGTCCTCACTTAAATTTGTCTCCTGCTACCAACTTAAGTGCCTCTCTATGCCAAATCAGTAACACCACCTCCCCGAGTGGAATAGATACTGCGGCGCTTACACCGACTGTTACTGGCTTTCAGGAGTGATCCAACTATGCCCCACGTTGACAATACAATCGATACAAGTCTTCCTGGTGAGAACGCACACCACCGACACAAGGACCCAAGTGTGCACACACACAAGCAATTTAATAACTGCGATGGCCGTATGCTGACATAAGTTAGGTCGACATAAGTCATGTCTACACTACAAAATTAAGTCTGAATGGAGGGGGGCAGAATGGACAACTGCCACAAAGCAGAATAAGAAACCATTCACAGAATGAGTCCAACTATTCTTATGAATGAGTTAGCTTGCATTTAGATGGAGCACTGAAGAACCACAAAGAATGATTAAATGCACATAGATGGAATCATTTACTAGGCTTGATTCAGTCCCTGGACTATTCCGCAGGGTCTGTAGAATCATGTAAAGAAATACCTGGCACAGAATCACATAGAACTAAATTTTCCAGGAGTTTATATAATCACTTCAAGCAAGTACAGCTATTTCCATTGTGTTGTTAAAAGGCAGTCACTAATGCTATCCAAATAGTGACTCTAAAGAGGTGGAGGCAGAACAATGGACAGAGAAACTCTAGAGCTTCCTTTTCCAACCATAGATCAAAAAGAACTCACACCGACTGCACAACTGGAATTCTGTGTCATTAAAAACTACTGCAGGATTCTTCCAGACACTTTTTCATACCTCATGATCTTATCTGAGGTCACATGAAATCAGCAGACTACAATAATTATCAATCCACTCAGATCATACAACTCACAAAGCCTCAGTTTTGAGCCATTAACCACTTCAGGTATTTTGCATTGCTAACAGATAGAAATTAGAAACATAAACCAAACATTATAAATATAAACCATAATTCAGCATGAGTGTTTAAAAGTTTGCTTCTTCTATTGTATATGCAGTATCACTGCAGAAGGAAACATAGCCTGTTTCATACTTAGCTGGCCAGCTCAATGCTTTCTTTTGCTGTGGGGTAAACCCACTGCTACAATGATCAACACTTACCCTCATCCCCAAACCCACCTTTCAAAATCCAAGAGTCCTATGCATGCCAATCACCATATGTGGTATAACGCATCCAGCACACTAAATGCCCAACAACTATGTGAATAAAACCAAACAATTACTATGCTCTTTAATAAACTCAGAGGAAAATGAGAAAAGACACCATATCTCACATGGGTGAATATTTTCCACAAAACGATCACTCCACTGCTGAACTCTTAGTCCTCATCCTCCAAGGAAACCTGCACAATGCCTTCAAAAGATGAGCATGGGAGCTTAAATTAATACCCTTGCTAGACATTAAAAATCATGGTCTTAATAAAGATACTTGATTTATGACTTATTACAACAATCTGTAACCCACTAACCCCCCTTTTTGTCCGACAACTGCAGAGGTGTTAACATGCCACTTCACCTTGAATGGTCTCTTAGAATATGTGAGAGAGAAAAAGTGGGTGAGGTAATATCTTTTATTGGACCAGCTTCTGTTGGTGAATGAGGACATGCTTTCTAGCTACACAGACCTCTTCTTCAAACAGTGTAAACACAGACTCATAGACTGTTACAATATGTGTTAACTGCTTATGCCAAACAATCTATTCCACCGTGTATTTAGCTGTGACATTTCCCAAACCTGAAGAAGAGCTCCATGTAAAATTGAGAGCTTGTCTTTTTCACCAACAGATGCTGGTCCAATAAAAAAATATTACCTCACCTTGTCTCTCTACAGTCTTAAACTCAGCTATGAACACTGATATATGGTGAACAGAGTTATCATGCTTGGCATGACCATTGTTATAAATGATGGTGCTTGTTTGTCCGATGTCCCGACCAATGTTAGGTTGGGATACTGGACAAACAAGCAAATGCACCGGAGCCCAGAAGTGCTGGCGCTTCCGCAGGGTCTGTAGAATCATGTAAAGAAATCTGACAGTCAGTGACAGACCTGCGGGTGGCTATATTACAACAGAAAAACTTCAAAAACAGACTCCAAAGAGAGACTGCAGAGCTAGAATTGATATGCAAACTAGACACAATCAACTCCGGTTTGAATAAGGACTGGGAATGGCTGAGCCATTACAGACATTGACTCTATCTCCCCTTGTAAGTACTCTCACACCTATTATCAAACTGTCTGTACTGGCCTAGCTTGATTATCACTTCAAAAGTTTTTTTTTTTCTCTTAATTAATTGGCCTCTCAGAGTTGGTAAGACAACTCCCACCTGTTTATGCTCTCTGTATGTGTGTATATATATCTCCTCAATATATGTTCCATTCTATATGCATCCGAAGAAGTGGGCTGTAGTCCACGAAAGCTTATGCTCTAATAAATTTGTTAGTCTCTAAGGTGCCACAAGTACTCCTGTTCTTCTTTTTACACACCAGAATGAAGCCACAGAGCGGCTCTTAAACATTATGGAGCGCCAAGTGGAAACGATCCAGGAACCGAGCAACTTTGCGCGCGCCCGCCCTCCCCTGCAGCCACTGTCGCAAAACTCTTTCCCATGTGCCCCCCAGACACCGCCAACATTGGCTCCAGTCTGTACCCGCTGCTTTCCACTCCTGCCCCATCACAGTCCAGCATTGTGGACTCCCAGTACTCACTGCACTCAACACTCGTCCCTCTGCAGTTTATCCCTGCTCAAGTATAGTACCGCTGCACATACTCCAAAGGAGAAGGTTGGATATGATACCTGGGACTCCACCTCCTCCTGGGACTTTCTCTTCCCCCATCCTCCTCAGTGCTGATGCGTTTGTCTCTCTCCTCCAGTTGTTTTTTAATAAAAGAATTGTTTTGGTTTGAAAGCAATCTTTATTCCATTAACTGAAAGAAAACAGAGCCCTGCAAAGCAACAAGCAATTTTCTTACACCTTCACAGTGCATTGTCTGCACCAATCACAAATCACCTCTTAGCATTACAAGCATTGCACTCCCAAGCATAGCAACAAATATTAGTAGCTTTAAGCTTCAAACTGCTGCCTCAAGGCATCCATGATCCTTATGGCCCCGCGCTGCACCCCCTAATAGCCCTGGTCCCTGGCTGTTCAAATTCAGCCTCCAGGCGCTGAGCCTCAGGTCCAGCCCTGAGTGAAGCTTTCATCTTTCCCTTCACAAATATTATGGAGCGTACAGCATGCAGCTATAAGCATAGGAATATTATCATTGGACAGGTCCAGCCTCCCATGTAGGCAGCGCCAGCGGGCCTTTAAACGGCCAAAAGCACACTCAGCAGTCATTCTGCACTTGCTCAGCCTGTTGTTAAACCACTCCTTGCTGCTGTCAAGGTGCCCCTTATATGGCTTGATAAGCCATAGCATTCATGGGTAAGTGGGGTCTCCCAGGATCACAATGGACATTTCGACTTCCCTTATGGCAGGGGTTCTCAAACTGGGGGTTGTGACCCCTCAGGGGGTCGCGAGGTTATTAAATGGGGGGTCACGAGCTGTCAGCCTCCACCACAAACTGCACTTCACCTCCAGCATTTATAATGGTGTTAAATATATAAAAATGTGTTTTTAATTTATAAGGGGGTGGGGAGTCGCACTCAGAGGCTTTCTGTGTGAAAGGGGTCACCAGTACAGAAGTTTGAGAACCACTGCCCTACGCTGATCTTCTGGTCAGGGAAGAAAGTCCCTGCTTGCAGCTTCCTGAATAGACCAGTGTTCCGAAAGATGCATGCGTCATGCACCTTTCCACACCAGCCTATGTTAACGTCCGTGAAACGCCCATAGTGATCCATAAGCTCTTGGAGAACCATTGAGAAATACCCCTTCCAATTAATGTACTTGGTGGCTAGGTGGTCTGGTGCCAGAATTGGAATATGCGTGCTATCTATCGCCCCTCCACAGTTAGGGAAGCCCATTTGTGCAAAGCCATCCACAATGTCACACACGTTGACCAGAGTCACGGTCTTTCGGAGCAGGATGCAATTAATGGCCCTGCACACTTCTGTCAACATGAGTTCAACGATTGACTTTCCCACTCTGAACTGGTTAGCGACTGATCGGTAGCAGTCTAGAGTAGCTTCCACAGTGCAATCACCACGTGCTTCTCCAACGACAGGGCAGCTCTCATTCTCGTGTCCTTGCGCCACAGAGCTGGGGCAAGCTCATCACACAGTCCCATAAATGTGGCTTTCCTCATCCTAAAGTTCTGCAGCCACTGCTCGTCAACCCAAACGTACATCACTATTTGATCCCACCACTCAGTGCTTGTTTCCCAAGCCCAAAAGCGGCGTTCCACTGTGGTCAGCACCTCCGTGAATGCCACAAGCAATCTTATATCGTAGCTACTACGCATGGCGAGATCAATGTCGAACTCCTCTTGCCTTTGTAGTTTAAGGAATAACTCCACTGCCACTCATAACGAGTTAGTGAGAGCATGCAGCATATTGGTCAACAATGCAGGATCCATTCCTGCAGACCGAAGAGGCAGAGTGCGCAGTACACAAACTGCTGGAAGATGGCGCCAAATGCAGATGAAAGCACAGGGATTGCTGGGATGTGAAGCAATGCATCACGGGGCATTTGGACAGGACCCACGATGTCCCGCGACCCCCTCTACCTTCCCACAACTCTTAGAGGCAGAAGAAGAAGAACTGCACTGTGGAATAGCTGCCCAGAGTGCACCGCTCCGAATCCCGCTGCAAGTGTGAACATGCTATTGTGCAGGCAGCTGACAGCACACAACAGCAGTTTCCCTTCAGCACTGCTGAGCAGTGCTGTAACTGCTGGTGCTGTAACTCTGCCAGTGTAGACATACTCTTAGACCAGGAATATGCTTTCAGCTCAAATGGTATGCTGTGCCAAAGACAAGGGTAAGGAATGTTACCAGATAAAAGAAAAACCCAATAGGTTTTCTTTTGATTGTTTTGCAAAATAGTGATGCTCTTCTCCACAGGTTGTAACAAGAAACTTCTTAAATTGCCCTGAGATTTTGATAACAATCCAGTCTGGTTGCTACAGAAACCTTCTTTGGATACTTACTTTTTATCCTAATATTTTCTAGTTACTTTGACATTGAATAAAGACATAGTAATTTAACAAAGGGCAGTCTTTCTCTGAATTGTAACCAGCAGCAGTGACTTTTTAGTATCAAAAACAAATGTCTCCTTGAGACTCAGTCTCCATTTTATGGGACTAGCTGAATTTTAGTGGTGTGATATCTTCATGTGCATACAGTCGTAAAACAGACTGCTCCCCCATGATGATTAACATGGCCTCTTTATAAGGATGAACCTGACTTTGTAATGGTATGGATTATGTATAGGCAACATACTCCAAGTGAACATGAACTTGTTTTTTTGTTTTGTGTTAAATTTTGCTAAACATAAAGATAATTCAGCTTTACTGTTCTAATTAGGATTACTGATGTTTCTCCACTCAACAAGAGGTGATCCGAACACAACACTGTGAACCAAGTGCAAAAGAAAAATGAAATTGAAGGCAAGCCACTTTGGTGGTAAATAATGAAGAGGACAGGTCACTGGTACAGAGCAATCCAGATCGTTTGGTAAACTGGATGCACGCAAACATTAAGCATTTTAACATGGCTAAATGAATACGTCTGGGAACAAAGAATGTGGGCCACACTTAAAGGATGGGGGACTATCTTGGGAAGCAGTGACTGAAAAACATTTGGGATTCATGGTGGATAATCAGGGTCACACTTTGGCCACAAGAGCTAATGCAATCCTTGGATGCATAAACAGGGAAATCATGAATAGAAGCAAAGAGAATATTTTACCTCTGTATTTGGTACTGGTGCAACCACTGCTGGAACAATGCATTCAGTTCTGATGCACCCAATTCAAGAAGGATGTTGGGGTTCAGAGAAGGAGAGGGTTCAGAGAAGAGCCACAAGCAGGGCCGTCCCTAGGGAGGTCT
This sequence comes from Trachemys scripta elegans, assembly GCF_013100865.1. Lineage (NCBI taxonomy): Eukaryota > Metazoa > Chordata > Testudines > Emydidae > Trachemys > Trachemys scripta. The sequence goes on along the minus strand of NC_048307.1, from coordinate 62,804,839 downwards.
GGGGCCCAGGAGGAAGTGACATCACTTCTGGGACCGTCCACACCGGGGGCAGGTGTGGCCCCACACACATTCTGCCCCGCCCCCAGGGCTCCGCTTCGGCAGCGCTGCTGGGCTCCAAGAGGCTGGGGCCACTCTGCCCGCATTCCTGGGGCTGGGGAGGCTGCAATGGCACCACCACACGCTCTCCCTCCCGGCTTTTGGTTGTGATCTAAGTTTCCTCTAAGGTGCGCGGCCGCACAGCAGGCTATCAAGGGCTGTGCAAGTGGGGAGAGGCACCCCTCCCGCAGCCCCGCCCAGCCCCTCGGAGCTGCTGGGGAGAAGAGCCCTTCCCCCGGCCCAGCCCAGCCCAGCCCAGCCCAGCCCGAGTTGCCACGGCCGGGGAGAGGTGCTCCTCCTCCAGCCCAGCCCCACCCAGTCGGAGCTGCCGGGGAGAGGAACTCCTCTGCCAGCTTGGCCCAGGGCTGCTGGGGAGTAGAGCCCCTCCCCCAGCCCAGCTCAGCCAACACAGGAGCTGCCAGGGAAAGGAGCCTCTCCCCCAGCATGGCCCAGTCCAGCCCTGCCGGAGCTGCCGCAACCATGAAGAGACGCCTCTCCCGCAGCTGGGGGGGGGGAAAGGGGGAGGTGCCCCTCACCCAGCCTCGAGCTGCTGCAGCGAGAGAGGGCTGGGGGGAGTCCTCTCTCCCTGCCGCAGCCCCAGAGCAGCCCTGCACCCCAAACTCCTCATCCCTGGTCCCACCCCAAAGCCCGCACCTCCCTGCACCCCAACCCTCTGCCCCAGCCCTGAGCCCCCTCCCACACTCCAACCCCCCGGCCCCACACCCACCACACATTACCTCCCTAGGGACGCACATGGACATAAAAAATTCGAGGGAACACTGGTTGTGATCCCCAGTCTGGCTGTGAGTTTCATAAGTTGATGATATTCAGACAGTTATTTTAGCCACGGCTGCCAAAGTTGACAGTTTATTCTTGCTCCAGACACTAACAATATGCTTTCTTCCCAGCCTACCAATAAAAAAGGCAGTTCTTGCATTTTGGTGTCATTTATCATAAATTTTTCATATTGAATCCAAAGAAGTTGTGTATTTTTTGATGCATCATTTATTTTTTTAAAGTTTTTTCTTCTCAGTTGTTAGAGGTGATAGCAAACTATTCTGCTATAGATAGCAGAAGATCTCACTGAAAAACTAGAAAAGAAGAGAGCTTACCCTTTCCCTTGGGGGTCCCAGCATAAAATTCCCTCCTGCTGCAAGCAAATTACTTTAACGTCAGCTACACGATAAAAATCATTACCAAGAAACAGGTCAACTAGAGGTGTTCCATTATGCCCACAGTCAAAACACTTTCCAAACCTTCCCACAGCACATGGAGTTTAGCTAATAGTATGAGGAATCTGCTTTCGCCCACACCCACAATCTCTGCCATTTGGCCAGGTAATATGCTGGCCTTTGGGACCACACTCTGCTTAATCAGAGAGATCTGGACCCCGTATCACTCTGCCCCAAGCATACCCTGCCATTAGTTATGGCTACCTTAACATGCTCCATATCTGTCTCTGCAGAGGCTAATCTCAGAAAACCAATATGATAGGTTCCAATCGCCTGGGGAGTTTCTGTGTTGAGGGCAGCAGAACTAACATGAGCTATTGGTTGCCTGCTTCCTCCTAGCACAGGGCATTTATTCCTCAGGTGATCAGTGGAATTACACCTATAGCACCTTTTGAGCTCTTCTGTTTTTACAGGAGGTTTGGAACGAGGGGTAGAGGAATGGTTTTGGGGAGGTGAGTGCTCGGCCTCCCAGCCACCCTCCTTGCTAGAGATAAAAGGGGATCCTCCCTTCCCACCAGCTTTAAACCCCTGTTTTGGCGGGTTGCTTTCAGCAGATGCCTGGGTCTGTTCAAAGGCATCAGCTAGAAATGCCATCTCATCCAGACTTTACATTTTTGTCCCTTTGCTTTACATCAGCCTCACATATGCCTGGGAAATGCTCTTGAGCAACAAAATCCAATATTCCCTCAAAGCTTGTAACACCTTTGCCCCTCACCCATTTCCCCATCAAATCTTTCATTTTGTTCACATATTCCCTATTACTCATACCAATATCCCTCTTAAGATTCCTAAATTTAACTCTATATGTTTATGGGTTCATCTGAATCCTTTGTAAAACAGTATTTTAAAATTTACAATAGGGTAAAGCAGGGGTTGGCAACCTTTCAGAAGTGGTGTGCCGAGTCTTCATTTATTCGCTCTAATTTAAGGTTTCGCGTGCCAGTAATACATTTTAACATTTTTAGAAGGTCTATAATATATAACTAAACTATTGTTGTATGTAAAGTAAATAAGGTTTTTGAAATGTTTAAGAAGCTTAATTTAAAATTAAATTAAAATGCAGAGCCCCCCAGACTGGTGGCCAGGACCCAGGCAGTGTAAGTGCCACTGAAAATCAGCTCGTGTGCCATACGTTGCCTACCCCTGGTGTAAAGCATCCTCTCTGGGCATTTCATTGAATACACTTAGAGATTTACCAGTTAATTTTGCAATCAGGGTAGGAACTCCCTTGGCATCAGGGATTTCATGCACTGCACACAGCCTTTCAAAGGTAGTCAGATATTCAGCAATATCATCTGTCTCCTTGTACACAGGACATAAACAGCCCCAATTGTGGATGTTTGGAATGATGGGAATCGCTGGGGTCAGTGGGTTCTGGTTCTGCATCTCTAGAAGGTCCAGTTGGTGTTTTCGCTCTCTCTCTCGCTCTCTTTCTTCCTGCTCTCTTTCCCTTTCTTCCTGTTTCTCCTTTATCGCCAGTTCTTTCAGTTGCAATAGTCTCTAGTGCTCCCTCTCTTTTTCTGCAACCTGCAGTCTAAAAATCTCCAACTTCGCAATGGCTTCACTGCTTTCAGTCATTTTCCTGCTTTTCTGTCCCTACTTCCCTTTCCCGAAATAAGCAAACAGAAAATAACAAACCGATAGCCTCCTCCTGACTGTCCTTAGCCGCCAGGCTTAAAGCCTCACTTCAACCTCACCGGCCACCGTCAATGCCAAGGAGTGAGCCGGGGAGACCTCACCCGCCCGCAAGGGGGATGGGACCTATCAACCCCCCCCACCCTGCAGGGCTTCTTTCCCCTGGATCCCACCCCGTGAGGGTCGCCCCATCTCCACCATCCAACCCACCTACTTGTGCCCATGACTATTTGTGCCCCATGTGTGAATGATTGACCCTCACCGATTATTAACTGTCTTTATTTCGCCCACCGCCCTCCCCCCCAATTGGGGACTCTACAGTTCGTATTTACTATGTGTGCTGTCAACCCCAATATAACAAACATCCCCCCATACTCTGTATGATCCCCCCAATAACTGACAACTGACTCCTTGAATCGTTTGTACCGTGTTTATTTTTAAATATTCTCTAATAAAATTTAAATCTTTACATGAGTGTATGAAGTGCAAATCTTGCTTAGTACAAGCTGTGTATTTTACCCTGCTTGCTGCGCCACTGTGATGGGATCCCCGGGGTGCAGCCTTGGACTGTGGGACCACTGTGCCCCCCTTAACTTTCTCCAGCCTGGGCTGTCTCTCACAATGCCTTGCTAGGGACCAGCAGCAAACCCCTCCAGGAGCTGTGATCACTCAACACAACAGCATGTGGAGCCCCACACACCCAGCTAGGTCGCATGAATGCTCCCAGAGCCACTCATGAATCTCACAGAGAAAGGCACCAGAGCCAAATCCCCCAGCACTGTACTTCAGGAATACACGATCTTGCACTGCTCAAGATGAGCAATGCAAGTTTATTAATTAGTTCACCACTTCATCAATGGAAAGTGGATATACACCAGTCTTTGCAAAACCTGAGCAGATTTGCCACACACTTCATGCAAACTCACTGGTAAAGATACACAGTACATTTATTGACTACAAAAGATAGATTTTAAGAGATATTAAGTGATAGGCAAAAAGTCAGAGTTAGTTACCAAAAGAAACAAAATATAAGCATGCGCTCTAAACTCTCAACCCAATTAGACTGGGCAACAACTAAACTAAGCAGTTTTTCTCACCTCACTGGATATTGCAGTCCTTAATATACGGATTTCAGCCTTGAAATCTGGGCCAGTCCCCTCAGTTGGAGGGTAAAGCGTAGGTGGGTAAAGGAGAAAGACCCAGCATGTGGCCACTGTGTCTATTTTATACCCTCAGTCCATGTGTTTGGAAAAAAACCACAAGTCCAGGCATGTCTGGGGGCATTGCAAGGTTGAGCAATTCCCCTAGTGTGGCCTCATGCAGGTGAGTCATTAAATTGTAGCTGCCAACTTGGACAATGGCTGTTGATGGGTTGTTTAACACCCCGCCCAGGTGTTGATTACTTTCCTTGCTGTTGCCTCTGGGGAGCTAATATCTGGCTGATTCCCCAACTTACAGCATCTTTCAGTGACACCCATACAACACAATACTCATATGCATTAATGATATATATACATGGATAAAAAAAATGACTTTCAGTAGATCATAACCTTTCCCCTGATACCTTACAAGGCACGCTTTATATGTAAGATCACGATTATATAAAATGAGGAATATGGGGGTTCCAGGATGCTCCCCCAAGGTATAGAATGCCACACACATCTCTACTGCTACAATGATCAATACCCCCCATAACATACCTTTCAAGATCCATGGGTCCTATACATGGCTATCACAACATGCGGTATACCTCTTCCAGTGCACTAAATGTCCCAACAACAACAATGTGGGTGAAACCAGACAATCACTATGCTCTTGAATTAACTCACACAGAAAAATGATAAAAAGACAAAAACACCGTATCACCCATGGGCAAACACTTTTCACAAAATGGTCACTCTGTATCTGACCTCTCAGTCCTCATCCTCCAAGGAAACCTGCACAACACCTGCTAAAGATAGGCCTGGGAACTTAAATTCATAACTTTGCTAGACACTAAAAATCATGGTCTTAAAATGTAAATCCAGTGTTTTTATTATTACAATAATCTGTAACCCTCTAACCCACTCTTTATTATCCTATGACTGTGGAGGTGTTTATAGGCCACTTCACCTTGAATGGTCTCAGAATATGAGCGAGACAAGGTGGGTGACACAATATCTTTTACTGGACCAACTTCTGTTGGTGAAACAGACAAGCTTTCCAGCTGCCCAAAACTTGTCTCTTTCACCAACAGAAGTTGGTTCAGTTAAAGTTATAGCCTCAACCACCTTGTCTCTCTGATATGCTGAGACCAATACAGCTACAACAGCACTGCAAACTAACTTTGAATATGTTTTAATTACTTCTGCTAAACAACCTGTTCCACTTTGTATTTAACTGTGACACTGAGTGCCTGTCCCAGACCAGAAGAAGAGCTCTGTGTAGATCAAAAGCTGGTCTCTTACAAACAGAAGTCAGTCCAGTAAAAGATACTACCTCACCCACATTGTGGGTTGTCTCTCTAACATCATGGGATCAACATGGCTACAACACTACTGCAAACAACAAATTTACAACCACACACAGCTAAACATAAGTCCCATAACAGTTACAGAGCTAAGAAAAATAGTGTCAGCCATTGAATTGAGAAGCTGCAAAATACTTCTACATATGGATTTTCTCAGTTAAATAAAATTCACTATTGGATATTGAGCTTTGCAGGATTGACATGAGTCTGCATATCTAGCAAGATGTGAGGTATCCGGAAAGGCACAGTAAAACAAAGTACCAAACTAATGTGCAAACATGGAATCTAGTGGGAACACAAAGACATTACAGAAAACACAGCCCAGAACAGAGTCCTATGGGGCTCCATAATGATCTTGATATGATTATTAATAGGCACATGAAAATCACGTTACAAATTAGTACTAAGAAGATGAGTCATTTGTTGCTTGTTTACCACCAATAGCAGAAAACGCCACCAAACGCTTCAATCATTTGAAAAGGTCTCAAGGCTTATCCAGTGTTATTAAAGATGACAAATGTATAAAGCTAAAACATCAAAACTGTTTAGACCTGAAGAGAATTATCTCAGTGCTGTGATACTTGAAACTGAACTGCAACGTATCATCTAAATACGGTTCAAAGTGACAGAACTGGAACCTGCACAACACTTTCAAAAGATGAGTCTGGGAACTTAAATTCATAACTTTGTTAGACACTAACAATCATGGACTGAACAGAAACACACAATATATGGCGTTTAATAACAATCTGTAACCCACTAACAACCCCACCAACAGCTTCCTCCCCCTTTCCTCCCTATGACTGGAGAGGTGTTAATGGGACACTTCACCTTGAATGGTCTCTTGAAATATGCCTTAACTATTTATGCTAAACAATCTGTTCAAGCCTTGTATTTAGCAATGAAACTGTTTTCCAGACCTGAAGACGAGTTCTGAGTAAGCTTGAAAGCTTGTTTCTCTCACCAACAGAAGTTGGTCCAATAAAAGATATTAGCTCACCCACCTTGTCTCTGTATTTCAATAACATTTTCCAAATCTTTTGAATAGTGTGTGACCTGAATTATTTGCAAAACAACATACAAAGGTTATACTCCACACACAAAATATCACTAATAAGTCATGTAATGAAAAGAGATACAGGGGCCGTGAAATTAACAAACATATAAAGGACACAACACAGGAAGCAATTGTATGTTTATTTTTAAACATCAAAGTCGCTGCCAAGAGGAACTTTAAAACTAAATATCACAGTTGGAATCAGAAAGTTGAGGCCTGCAATATTGTCACCTGACTCACCCTCTAGGCACAACAATCTTCAAAGTGCAGCAGAGAACTTTTATACACGGGAGCAGGGTCCACGCGGACAGTTAGTGTTTGACATGTTAGTCTGAGGTAGATTTACACCCTAGCTAGGTACACACTAACTGTTCACCTGGACAAGCCCTAAGTGATTTAGAAATGCACACATATTGGAACCACCGCAGAGCAACTGCAAACTCCACAGAAAGAGCACCAGTGCTAGAACTTTGAACACAGAAGCCTGAAATCATTCCAAATTGGGCAGCAATTGCAGCACCTGGCAGTAAAGGAACAGGAGAACACAAAGTGTTTCTCCGGTTTATATTTCACAAAACGAATTCCTCTGAAAGAAGCACCATGCCAGGAACCCATGTTCTCAGCAATACTACAAACACCACTGAGATAGGATATGTGAGCTCCTGGCACCAGCAGAGAACAAGAGAAAGCTGGCAGTAATCAAGGCTGGAATTTTCCTGCGCTGAGTTTCCATTCATGCATATGGTAGGATTTGTTTTCCTATTGCTAGATGGTGACAACTGGTTTATACAGTATTATTCTACAAGGTGGTACCATAATCCCCTTCCCCAACCCCACAGCTATTCATAAGAGAACACTATCTTTTACCTTTCCAAGAATCAGTGCCCCTCCTCAAAGCTGTAGCACAGGAAGTGATCACCTGAGAAAATTCGTATCCTGTACTACCTTATTGATCTTCGCAGAGGAGATTGCCAGTGTACCTACATGCCATTTAGTTTGTGTATATTTAAAGCCTGGCTATGCTAACTCTAGTTACCAGAGGCAGTGGTTATTACAATGGGTAAATCCCATAAGCGTCAGTAGAACTACACATCCTAATAAATTCTGGAGCCAGCAGTAAGCAATTGTTGCAGGACTAGGCCCTTAATGCCTATGTTTTGAGTATAGATTATGTATTCATCATCTCCCCCTTCCTGTTCACAAAAGACATTTAAAATGAGATAACTAATTCTAAAACCAAACAACGCTCTTTTTGCATCTCCATCTACAAAATGAGTTATTAAATTTGTGCTTTTGTTCATGGGAGAGAAAGAGGCAAGATAGTTTACTTAAAACATAAGAAGAACAAATTAAAATTAAGGGTTCCTGACTTGAAACCAAAAGTCACTACTAGAGATGGGTCGAGCCACGATGTTAGTCTCTGGATGTGAATCTGAACTTTACTGAAGTTCAGAAGTCACTTGGGATCCAGTGATTTGGGTTAGCATATTAGAAAGATGAGGGACACCTGCAAATTTCAGATCCAGAGCTTAAAATCTTTCCCAATATTTGAAAGTGTTTGGATTTGACTCATCTCTATTCATTACCATCTGCAGATTGTTCAGTGCCTACGTGAAATAAGTTGTTTGCTTCTGTACAATTCCTAGAAGACAAGGAAAACATAAAGAGGGAAGAAACAAAAGGGAATGGGAGGCTGGGATGAGAAAGAAGAACAAATTTTAAATTAAATTTTAAATTGGAAACTTTTACAAAATTAAAAGAAGGAATCGTTTGATAATTTTACACAACTGTACTTTACAACAGCCTCATTGAATATACAGAGTGTGTTTATTTCCAGGACCACAGGGTGGGGTCAATACATATTGTCATTTTGACCCATTTTTTTAATCAGGAAATTTCATTTTTAAAAATAATATAGTAATGAACTCTAACAACTATTCTGAAAATCCAAAATTTAGCTTCAGACTGATTTAACTGAGGCTCTCCAAAACGGGCTAAGGAATGCATTAAAAACTTCAGGAATTAAACTTTAAAAATAAAGTCAATTCAAGTTTAGTCAAGATAAATATGAAATATAGAATGGTCACTTTGTTATAATTGCTGATGCTGTCAGAAAATATAATTTCATCAGATAAAGACTTATATGCCTCAGTCGACACACACATTGATTTAATTTATTGAAGCATGACACAAATATTATATTTCATTAGTACAAGAGTGAAAATCTCAGCCAATAGGAATAGTATCAGGGGGTAGCCGTGTTAGTCTGTATCTACAAAAACAACAAAGAGTCTGGTGGCACCTTAAAGACTAACAGATTTATTTGGGCATAAGCTTTCGTGAGTAAAAACCTCACTTCTTCGGATGCATA